>NC_056735.1:1092743479-1092838479 GCF_019279795.1 Protopterus annectens | reverse complement strand
TATTTTACTTTATTTTCTTATAATAGACTAGGAACCCATTTACCACGATTTGCAATTGAAGTCTCCCACCTGAATGGTATCTATAGTAATTAATAAAAATAACTTGTTTTAAAAACATCTCTTGTCTATTGATCATGTTGGTTGGAGCATAGAAAACTAAGTTTAAAATAGGATGAAACTCCATGTAAATTTAATGAAATGAGGTAACCTATTTTATCCACTTATACATCCAAACAAGAAATTGTAGTGCTTTTAACCAACATGTATATGCTAGAACAAGTGTCAGCACCAAATGCAAGATTATCTTTCCTCCTCACAGTCTCCAGCTGTAGCCATTAGGTAACCAATAAATGTATAATGGGCAGATAGGTTCAATGTATGCAGTTTTTATTTCATTAAAATGAAAGTTTCAGCATTGGGATATGGTTAGAGCTATGGCTTGGCTTTCAGAATAGCATTACTTATTGTGTGTGTGTGTGTGTGTGTGTGTGTGTGTGTGTGTGTGTGTGTGTGTGTGTGTGTGTGTGTGTGTGTGTGTGTGTGTGTGTGTGTGTGTGTGTGTGCGTGTGTGTGTGTGTGTGTGTGTGTGTGTGTGTGTGTGTGTGTGTGTGTGTGTGTGTGTGTGTGTGAGCCTATCTGTCTGTATGTGGATTAGCATATAAGTGTCTTCAGGTTAAGGATAGTGTCAGGGTAAGGGAAGGGGATAGGGTTAGTTTTCTGAGTGTGTATGTGTGTGTATGTTTGTTGTGTATCTGTGTGTTTTTTTTAGTAGTACCATTAGGGAAAGGTTGTTTACAGGCCTCATGGAGCATAGCTCTGCTGCTATCTTATTCACATGTGTTAACCCTAACCTTACCCCTGCCCATAGCCGGCCTTAGGCATAGGCCAATTAGGCAGCTGCCTAGGGTGCCGCTCTAGCAGGGGCATTTTCCAGTATTTATTTAGTGTAGGTAGATCAGGGTGAGAGCACCAGGTGATGTAGTGGGGGGCGCTGTGGAACCAGTTTGTCTAGGGCACCAGTTGACCTAAGGCCATTCCTGCCCCTACCCTAACCCTACCCCTGAACCCCAACACTAACCCTACCCATACCACTAACCCTATCCCTACCCCTGCCCCTAACCCTAACCCTTCCCCTGCCCTACCACTAACCCTAGCCCTGTCCCTAAACCCACCCCTGCCACTAACCCGAACCATACACATTAAGTGTGTGAATACTCTTTCCCTAACAGTATTGTAGACAAAGTGTGTCTAGAAGTTAGTGGTCTTTTTTTGTTACAGATCATAAAAGGATACTTCTTTTTCCTTTTCGTGATCATTTTTTGGGGGAGGGGTTGTAGTTTTCAGTAGTTTGGATAGCTGACTGTTTTTTAGCAATATTTTGTGATTAGCTGTAATTTTGTATGACTATTAATTATATATTCATATATGTGTTATGTGTATGCATATTTCATATATATATATATATATATATATATATATATATATATATATATATGGGTCTACCTGATAATATTGAAACCCAACATCGTCAAAGACAACATTATCGAGACAACATCCACAAAAACCCACATCATCAACAGACCAGATGAATGAAATCCTTCCCACGGTAAGTACAAGTCACCCAAATACACAAAACCAACACTGGAACACTCAAAACCCACCCAGGTGGGGGGCTACACCCCCACACCCCCCAATATGGGGGTTTTGCCCCCACCTCACCCCCAATTAAATATACTAACTCCAAGATTGCACTACAGTTTGGGAAAGGGCAAAGTTCACCTTCATAGCCAACAGGTGAAGGCTTCATAAAAACATTTAGTGCGCAAACAAAAAGAAACATTACCTAATTGAGAGCCTAGTATAGTAATGTAGAACAGAACAAAACAAACATAATTACATAAAGAAAACTGAATACAATTTAGAGAAATCTTAGTTGCAAAGAAATCATATTTATTTACTACCTTTAGTCTTAATTCTCTTAAAGGACAACAATGGGATATTAAAGCAGATAGCTCAACCTGCTGCCTCTTTTAGTCCCTGTTCATTGATTCAGCCTCGAAAAATCACCCATGCAGCTTTAAAAACTAATCCACTCAACTGTTTTCCCTGCTAGGCTTCCTACCTTTCCATACTGTTTTACTTTCACTTTGAAAACCAAGTTGAAAACCCTCTAGCTGGCTCTGAAATAATGATGTCACATCTGCCAGAGCTCTTGCTCTAGCTACCAGGATGTTTCCTCCCCCAAAGTGATGTAATCCCCACCTGATTTGCATGCTGTATAGAAGAGCCAGTGGATCTCTCACATTGTGATGTCAGAGCTGCCTTGCTCAGCCCACTCTTAACCTAGCAAAAATGTCAAAGTATAATCTCACTTTTCTGAAGAGCCCTACCGATATGTGACAAAGTACAGGCAGAAGCACAGTAACAGCTGCAAAAACTAAGAGCATAAATTTGCAATGACCATGCATAGACATTAATTGTATGTTTTTACACAAGAAGCAGATGTCTGTCACAATTAATTGACAACACTACCTCAGATTACAAGAAGTATGCAATACCGTAATTTTCTTAAATTACCACTTAAAAAAAGCATGTGGGTGCTGTCATGCAAGTCTGTGAAATAGTTCATGTTTATAGTGCATCATTTGTTAGCTATTTAACCAAACAGGAAGGAAAAATAAGTGGGAGTTTGATGCTTTGCAAAACAGTGATTATTCCCAGTGCTATGGAGCTTGGTTCTAAATTTGACAGGAGGAGTGCAACAAAAAAGTCTCCCACTGTAAGGAAGGAAAGGCTGACAAGAAAACAGTACATTAGTCTGATCACCTGCTGTGAGCTGTCAATCACATGCAGATAATGGGTCAAATTACCCTTAGCTCTTTGACAGCTAGGGAAGGTAGTTGTGCAGGGGAGGGGAGATACCTTAAAGAACTAGATTTCAGCCTTCACAAAAGAAATCAAGTTAGCATTTCTAAGAAAAAAGAGCAATAAAATGCACTTTTCAATTCTGTTCTGTAGCATTTGCAATGCTTGTGTTTGAAGTAGTCATTTTTAAAAAGGATACAATTTTAACAAAAAGTAGGTGACTATAACATAGCAGTGAATGCCTGTGATATCAGTGCATTGACATGAGCTTTAGGGAAAGCTTGATAGATCTGATGCAATTTTTTGGAGACAAACAATGCATTCTGGGATACTTAGAGGCAGACTAAACAGTCAGAATTATTTCAAGATACCAGACCCCATGTGGTCAGAGTCAGAAATTGTGTATAAAAATATCTAAAATGTAGGAAACACCAAACCATGATGAAATAAACATGTTTTTGAGTCTGTGGGTGCGGTTGTCCTTTAAATAAGTACTACACCATTTCACATATAGCTATACATGAGGTATCCTTTTTGCTTTAGAAAGATATGTACATTGCATTATATTTATATACTACATACAACAATGTAAAAGTAACTACAGCGTGACAAACAGAAAAAAAATAATAATACAAAATGTTGCAGTGTTCTATACCTGAGTGATTTCCTGGTTAGTCTCTTGCATCTGGAATATTTGCAGTAACTAGCTTATTTAGAACACGTACTGATCTTACTACTTTCACTTAGATTTAACATTCATATCTGTTACATGAGGTATTTCTTCTGAATGAGTCATAATCAGGCACTTGAATTAATATCTGACATGGCTTAGTGGTAAATTACTTTGGCTATAGTGTACAAAGTTCTGGGTTTGAAACTTGTAAGGGCTGATTATTTTCCAAAGCTAGTTATGAAAATAAAATTGCCAAATATTCCAAAGACAACCACAAGGCCAACTAATTCCTTTTCCTGTGAAAAAGATCTGCTGAAACTAAAATGAGTTTTCACTTAAGTGGGTTTGATGAATAGTCATTTGCTGAATAGACTATTCAACAAAGTGATATAGACCCCTCTCAAGTGTATGAAAAAATATGTGCATTTGAGTTATGGGAGTTGGAAAAAGAAAAGGGAATATAAACCTTACTTCAATCTCACATGAGATGAGTATTACCGATTTAATCCTTTGACATTGTATAAATCAATCAGGATTATAAAGCCAGATAAAGGGGGGAATGTGGAGGCAATGAACAGCTATGATTCTTCAGGTCATATATTGATGTATTTAAATGATAGATTATATTATTTGTCAGTTTCCAGGAATGAGATCAATGTGGCATATAGAAGGATTGACCTGTGATTGAGTGAATTGTCAGTGGGCCTTGGGTTAGATTGTGATTTTATTAATTTTATGACTGTTGAATATTATTCCAAACATATTTTGTATACCCAAGGTTCATAAATACTAGCTCAACCCACTACTAAGTCCCACTCTATTAGCATCTGGCTCAAAACTGTACCTTTGGTGATTAATGTCAATAAGAAATTAAAGAGTTTTGTAGCAGGTGTATCCACATATTGAAGATCTCATGGGAATTTTGGGCCAAATTAGCCAATGTAAATTTTAATGGTCCATCTTTGCTGGTACTGAATAATATTAAAGATTTGCTTATGGTAATTCGAGATGATATTGGCAAGGATTGGTTTCATGATACTCTCCATACTGATAAATCATTTACATACAAATATATTCTCATAACTGAGCAATGCATGGAATTAGTTTTGGAAAATTGTTTTGTTTTGTTTTAATTATAAAATTATAAAAATACTAACTCACATACTAAGGGTTATTGTCACATATTACTTCTTCACCTATTCCATATGCTAGAAAAATACATATCAGAGTCTTAAATGCATAATGAATTGTAGTGCCACATAACTGTACCACTTCAGAGAATTTCAAATAATAGCCCACACACAGGACAACGTAAGCGGTTATATGCTGGAACTAGTCATCTCCTAATTTTCACTATAACAGTGTTTCTTTTTGGTTTTGATTCTTAAATATACCAGTGACATAATAGTTTTGTGCTATCTCATTTGTGCATTTTTCTGAAGAAATCCTTATCTTTGGGATGAAAGCACTCAAATTAAAAGCTACTCTGTGCCATAGTTTCTGTGAATCTGGATGCAGCATTTTACTTGATTTGTGCTATCTGACTTATCTGTAAGATACATGGGCCAACACATTGTAGCACAAGCTTTTACTTACACTTATTTATTCATTGATGTGATTCCTGTGTCTTATACTGCATACTCTTATGTAGCAGAGTAGGAATGATTACTCTTTTACCTTTAAACAGCAATCCTTAAATTCATAAAAAGCCAACCCAGTATGAGAAGTATGGTTTGATGACAAAATGCAGTCACTTTGCATTGTCAGGCTGCTGGGTAATAATGATAGCTCACAGCAAAGGTCTTGGTTATCTCTGCTACATGTGTTTAATTCCTGTAACATCTCTTCTAACACTGGTAACTGTACACACACACACACACAAGCGCATATTATTCTAGGATGTTACTTTCTTTCAGAGAAGCAATATTACCATATAGGGGTCAGATGTTTCTTGGCACTGCAGTCCTAAGGCACTGATATAAAATGTTGACTAAGCAGAAAGTGAAGGATTCAAGTGAACTAAACCATTGCAGAAGGACACCTGCCAAACAAACAGTGCTAACTGAATATCTACCAGAGTTTATTTATACGAGGACATCTCTCTGGATTATCAGGAAGTAATGTGGTCCTTTCTTCTAAAGTTTAGTCTCATTCCTTTTGTGTGATGATGGACTCTGAATAATGCTGGGGACCATTTCAGAAATAGACCATTACATGGAATTTAAATGAAAAGAGAGACATTCTGCTTCCTAGGGACACAATAAGACTGTGTTTGCAGACTTTTGGTCATTTCTCAACAATTGAGGACATTTACAAGATAGAATTAGTTAGGTACTCTTAGTTACTGTTAGTTTGAATAGTGACGTTGGAACAGCTAGCTTATAGTTAGCTATGTTTTCAAAACTGTGTGTATGACAATTTGAATTACCCTGTACAAGGGTTAATGTTTCTTATCCAGAGAGAGATGTCCAGAGATAATCCAGAGAGATGTCCTTTGCGCGTAGCATAATTTTAAAATATTTTATTATTCAACAACAAAAGCTGGTAACTGAAACATATAAGGGTAATTGCACAGAATGTGTCAATATTCTTGAAAATGTGACTGCTTTTGTTACAGCAGCCATAATTAATATAATCTGTTTGGTTATTTTAACAGTGTTCATTAATTGCTACCCTAGAGTGACAGACTGGTCTGGCTGGTGCCAGGATGGTACCACTGAAGTAGGAAAGGGTGGTGGCACTGAAAACATTCTTATTCTCTAGTGAAAATCAGTATGTTTGTAAATGTGACATAGCATAATCTAAGATTCAGTTACTGTAATTAAGGTCACACTGCAGATCACAGGAATAATAGTGAAGAAGGTGGGAGCCTGGGAAGTTAGTGGTCAGGACTAGTGGCAACAGTGAGATTTTTTAAATTGGATTTGTATAGCCTGCAAAACACGATATGTGTACCCGTGTAGCCACAAGGTAAATATAAGAAGTACACATTGCATAGCATTTATTATCTAAAGTAATTCCACATGATGGTCTGAATAAGGATGACAGCCAACTTGAGTACAGCTGAAACTCAAGCTACTGAATCTGGCAACTATCTCTTTTACATCCAACTCTCTATTCCCACAATCTCATTTTCAAACCCTCTAGCTGCCCCTCCCTTTCCTCTATCCTTACCTTGCATCTTCCTAACAGATCACTTAAGTCCAACAATGAAAACCTCCTTGAAGTGTACAAACGCATATGTACTCCAGGGCAACTTCTATTGTCATTCTCCCTAGCTCGAAAATGGAACGCACTTCCACCCCACATCCGTATTACCCAGAACCTCTCTACTTTTAATACTTTGCTCCATTCCCACCTCTCTTCTAATTGGGAATGCTCCTGCTCTCATCCCTCCTAACTTCTATTTATCTGACTCCCACATTCCTTCAGCCTTTCTCTCTCAAATTTCAGCCTAATGCTAGCTATGCTCTTTTTCATCCTCTTTTAATTTCTCCTACTTTACTAACTCCCATTATGTCTTACATAGTATAGGTATTTGCAAGCCATGCACTACAGAATGCTTTGTTATCTTATCAAATGCTTTGTTACTGCTTACTCCACAAATGTTTTATTTACTATTACTGCTGTATCAATAGGATGCTGCTACCTTTTTAATTTGTGTAATATTTTTACTAATTTTTGTTAATCTATTGATTTTTGCTATTGTAACTCTGTACATGGAACTTTTCTCCCCGGGCCTCCATTGAAAAAGGGATTATCTCGGCCCAATAGACTTTTCCCGTTAACAAGCTGCAAATAAATAAATAATACTGGATTAAGTACACAGCATGCAGCAGAACATTAACTCATTATGTTCCCAAGCGTCTGAAAATGTAGCTTGAACTCTGGACGCTAGAGCTAGAGATGAGATGCCTAGAGATCAAAACAGCTGACAGAAAGAAACAGCTTGACATAAAAACAGAGAAAAATAAGACATAGTTGCAAAGTGAGAAGGAAACATCACAGCAGAGGAAAAGAAATGCCAGCATAAATTGCCATAGTACAGGGAAAAGGAAAAAGAATGACCACAAATAGACACACACACACACACACACACACACACACACACACACACACACACACACACACACACACACACACACACACACACACACACACACACACACACACACACACACAAAAAATATCAAATCACACTTTGCCAAATGCATGTGAGTAGAAGGGGTGATAGACCAGTCCTGTATTCCAAGGTCAATACCAAATTATTTCTTCATTATAAAAAGGGAATGACTTTGATTGTTTATTCAAATATTTTGTGTGTATAACTATTGCCAAATAAAACAGAGGCAATGTATGAGTTTTTAACTTCTCTGCTCATCAGTGAGGCAATGAATGCTATTAGTTAAATAAATGGTACCAACTGTCTAATTTACATAAATGTTAAAATTGTTCTTTATAAATGTTTCAAGAGAACATCCGAAGCTTACAGAAACTAAACTTAAGAAACTAAGGAAAATGAAGAAGACAGTGCCAGTGACTTTGCTGCAGACCTAAGCATTTTCATTAATAGGTGGGTTAAGTGGATGATTATTGCTTTTTAAGTGTTAGCAGACCTTATGATAATATAGTAAGCATTCAGCACTTTCCCTGTAGATATGAGAATTTGGTTGAAAGATCAGGAGTGTACTATTTTAGCAGAGACAAGCAAACATGCTAACATCTATCTACCCAGCAGGACAAAAGTGCACAAAAGCAGGTTACATATTGCACTACATATTGGCAGAAGTGAGCTGATGGAGCCATCACAACTATCACAGCAGATCATGCAGGCAAGGGGAAGCCATGACTTCCAGGATCTACCTAGGTACTGGCTTTAAATGCTGCCAGTGTAAACAGCTGGGCATGTATGGTTTAAATGTCCATACTGACAGGGTGGAGAAGAAACACCAAGTAGGGGAGTTGACAAAAGTGTCACAACTATAGTACTGGGTTGCCTTAAAACAGCAGCTGTTCCAGTCTGCCATAAGGGCCTGTATCCTATCCATTGTTTGGAGGGAAATTCCTTCAGCTATATCTGTCATTAAATCTGCAGTTATTAGAAAGAAACATTTATTGCCTGGAAAGTCCAATCCAGTTACGGCCAAGGGAAGAACACATTTTCAAGCAGCACTGGCTAGAATTCACTTGGACTTGGAAGAAGTACAGGGAAAGAAATAGGTAGTAGTGTCTGCCAGCATCCCTGCAAATGTTTTAATAGGACACAATTTTAATGACACAGTACTTTGCACAAATGCAGTAATATGCACTCACACACAGGGACACAAGTGTATGGAAAAGACACTAAGGGCAGAGCCAGTGAAGGTCCACACTTCCAACAGAGGGTGCTGAGGTGGCTAGGTCAGGAGAAGAGCTACATAGCAAGCCTAAATGTGAGTCATAGCTGTGAACATAGATTGGGCTTCCTTTAAAAGAAGAACTTGGGAGGATAACAGTGAAGGAGCTGAGACAGGCACAGCTATTGATTCCCATCTTTCAGGACATGAAGGGAGCAAAGAGCCTGCTATCAGGTATATCTCTTCATAACCCATGATATTATTTTTTCAAGCCACCTAACCATAAAATAGATGAAAGGGAGGTCTGTGTGTTTCAATAGACCAGGAATTAGAAAAGACAATAGAGGGCTTTGCAGGACTTGTGAGCAGTGCCAAAAAGGTTGGCAAGAAAGTGGGAAAAAAACAAGTCAGGCTTGTTGACTTTACCTTTTACAGAGGAACAGTTTCAAAGGGCAACCATTAATATTATGGCTCCTCTCAGTCCCCCATGCACTACTCCTAAAGGTATATCTTGGAGATGATGGACTATGCTACTAGGTACCATAAGGAGCTGTCCCTGCCCTCTACTGAGGCAGGAAAAGTGATAAATATTCTGTTAGAACATTTCATTAGCATGGGTTTTACCCAGTAAACACTAACAGCAGTACTGATTTCATGGCAAATCTGCTGACCAGTATGTGGAAGCTTTAAGGTAAATCAGTTAAAAGAGTACACTGTATAATCCACAGACATGCTCTAGTGGACAGGTGAATTCTAGCCTTAAGATTATGTTGAGAGCATTCACAGATCGGTTTAAATGGGAATGGGATAAGGACTTGTTTCATCTTTTCTTTACAGGTGCCACAAGTGTCCACAGGTTTTCATCATCTGAATTATTTTATGGTTTCAGGATGTGGGTAGCCCTAGATTTAATTTGTGACAAGTGGGAGGATAATTGTAATTATCACAAAGAGACTGCTGTGGGCCATTTCCTAAATTTCAGTATCAGGCTTACAGATTAGGCTGATAGCATTGATTCAATCACTACTAGCACTAGTGGTTCAATCACTTCTAGCACTAGCATAACAGGAACAAAAGATCTGGTGTGACTGGACAGCTACAGTCAGGGACTATACAATCAAACCGAAGGTAAAGGTGCCTATGCTTGCTCAAAAGTATAATTTGTATGCATCTTGGGAGAGTCCTTTCACTATTATGAGAAAGGTGAGTGATGTAACGAGGTAATAGAGCTGCCAGACAGGACACAATAACACAAACTCTACCATATTAAAGCCATGAACCCCTGCCATGACACACAATCACTGATGTGCAGTATATGTAGTGAGATACAAGAGAAATTACAGGTAGATATTGTGGTAAATCTTCTGTTAGGCTTGTTTTGACAGTTCACTGGAGGAGGTAGGACTGTCACAGTAATATCCCAACCCAAGTTCAGGGAGTCCGGGCAGTATTACATAATTTTGGGGACATAGTCACTGCTAAGACAGAGTGTATCCAACTGGTTCAGCACCATGTAGACACAGGGATGTGTGTGTGTGTGTGTGTGTGTGTGTGTGTGTGTGTGTGTGTGTGTGTGTGTGTGTGTGTGTGTGTGTGTGTGTGTGCGCGTGCATGTTTGGATATGTCTGTATGTGTGAGGGAATGAATGAGGGTGAATGTCTGTGGCAACACGATGCAACAGCTGGCAGTGGTGACAACAACAAGGGCAACAGAAAAGGGCCTGTTAGTACCTGCAGTAATCACCTAACAATTCAGAGACATGCAAATTAGCTAAGAATGAGGCTTCCTCATTGTAGTTAACTTGTCTTTTTTTGAATTGCTGTTTTCCATGATTATGCCCTAAGTTAAACATGTGCATGTCTGTGAGGAATTGTTACCAAAAATGTGCATGTCTGTGAGGAATTGTTACCAAAATTATGTTTATGGTTATACGTAGATCTGTTTTCTACTGAAACACATTGATGAAAGATGCACTTTTTTATGATTTGTCTTGTAGAAATCTCTTTTTTAACAAGTGCCAAGAAATTTTTACATCCACCTGAACCACCACTGTCTAATGCAAATGGGAGATCAGTGTGACATCTCATTTCAAAGGCAGCACCCGAGTGGTCCTGGATCCCTTATGTTGAACTAATCCTGATGGGAGTATAGAACCTGTTGCCTTCTGATCAGAGGGAGTATGATATCTGCTGAACTACTGACACAAATGTTTATTCTTTCAGTTTTGGTTTAGGCACCAATGAGCCTTACCATTGCTCTTGGCCTACTATTTAAGAGCCCCCAACCACAGCAGATTATCATATTTTGATATTTCTGTTAAACATTTTTTCAAAACTGCAAAATGCTGTCCCACTCAGTCTGTAGTCAGTAAGTAAGACAGATAAGAAACAATGTAGCAACGTGAAGATGCCTTTAATATTAGTACCACAACTATCCCCTTAACATAAAATACATCTTTGACTATGTTGTTGTTGTTGGTCTTTCGGCTTTTCTCAGTTAGGGGTCGCCACAGCGGAACTCCAGTCTGCTAATGATTGGCAGTTGTTTTTTTTTATGGTGTCAAGTTGCCAGCCCGACAACCAACCTTCAATGAAGGCACGCCCATTCAACACATGACATTCGAACACCCACTTGACCGCGGGGAGGACATGTAGACTACACACAGAAGGCACTCCCAACCCAAGCCGAGAATCGAACGGGAGAACCTCTTGCTGTGAGGCAACAATGCTACCACTGCACCACCGCGGAAGTAAATACATCTTTGACTATGCTGAGCAATATGTTTAGACTGCAAATATCCAAGTCATAATCATTTTTGCAGGTTGCAAAACAGTTTACAGTAATTATTCTAACTCTTAGCTTAGTGAGTCCTGCTGTAAAAGGTCTTTTCCATTAATCCTGTCCTTTAGCCCTAAATCTGTCATTTATATCACAACCCCACAATCATTTTAAACCCTTTTAAATCTATACTGAGCTCACTGACATTATTAAACATTATTAAGTCTTTTTTTTTGCATATCTAACTTTTCATCCATCTGGGTTACTTAATTTTATATTTCCTGCCATTTTCTTTCTGAAGCTATAGACTGTATTACTTGTAAATCCTCTTGGCTCCCTCACTCATTTAATTCTGCTGAGCCCAAGTACATGTTATTTGTGCTGGGGTACATACAGCTTCACTAATTTTGATAAGATTCCGTCACTTGCAGGGAAGTGCTGGGCACCTTTTATGAGCTTCTGTGAGCTTAGGTTGTGTGGATTAAGACAGGCTCTAATATTGTTGATAACAAAATAAATAAGTAATCTTTTCACAGACTGAACAGATACCTCACCCAGATCACCACTATACTTATTTGTTAACTATTTCTATAATCCATCATATTAAGAAACCCATGTCATGGCATCACTGACAAACTTAAAACATCATATGTCTGTGTGCCAAGGTTTGCAGGTGAATTTCCTCCTTTGCTCACCATTGTCTTGTTTTGTAACATAGTGTGGTGGCTCCACCAGGAAGCACCTAACAAGTAAGAAGCAGGGGCTGGAATTAATAGTAAGCCAATACTAAGATTAATATTAATTAGTGTATCTGGTAGTGGGGAAATAGGAACTTTTTATGAGGAAAACATGTGGAAGCAGAAGATTATAAACCAGCCACTTTAAAGCAAGATACCGTCTGTCCAGATAATAGGCTCATAGATACTAACTAGGCTAATGACCACCAGGGCCTTTATAAGCCTAGCTACACCGCACAACTTAATTGTGCCCATGTATATCATAGGCATTTATAAGAGGGGGTACATTACAAAGTTTCTAAAGGTTTTGTGGGAGGGTGGTATGTTAGTTTGGGCATACTTACTGTCTGCCTCTGTCTATCAGAGACATGGGGGGCAGACCCATGAATTTCCAATTTCCCATCCAGTAGCCAAGGTTATGCTTAAATAGGGTTAGGGATGGACTCTGCTTCACATGGATGGGGAGGCTGTTCTAGATCATGGAGATCCTATGAGACACATATCTGTCTTGTCAACATGTTGTACTTATGTCACAAGCAAAATTTAAATCCTTGGATCTAGTAGTTCTGATGCTATTCTTTTTGTAGATGTGTAAAATGTCCATCAGAGCTGGATCCGAGGATGCCTTGTATGCCAGCCATAGATCACCTCTCAGTAATCTGTAGGAGTATGGAGATAGGGCTTTAAGGCAATCAGTTTGTTTATACCCTGGATTCTCCTGTTAAGGAACCCTTGTGGGCGTTCCAACTCTTGCATATGTCTGATCGGGTACCTTCTGAAAGGGGCATTATACTCAATGATGGGTCTGATAAGGGCCAAATAAAGTAAGTACTATGACTTTCTTGGACCTGGATGGTAGGCCCTTATTTATACACTGTGTGACATATAATGATTTTCTTATTGCCTTGGCCACATGTTGGTTAATGGCCAGGTATCAGTTGTGTTCCTGTGTCTCTTTAAGGCCAGGAGAATCACAGTGTGGGAAAAGTAGTGTGGTATTGAATCCAGACGTGTAAGAAACTTTTTCATAAAGTAGAGACAAACAGAGGCCAGAGAAGCTGTCTCTGAGATGAAAAGTTCTGGTAGCTGAAATCCAGAGTTCACTGATAAGAGACAGTTGGTAATAAAAGTATCTTATTTGCTGTAGCTTTGAGTACTAACCAAAAATATATCATCAGAGAATTTCTACCATTCAAAGTCCTGGTAAAAGAGACTTTGAATTGCTGATTGTCCATGATGCTGATAAAGATTTCTTATATGAGTACTGTTTAGCTGTACCTTGAATAACTATTGCCACCCAGGTGGCCAGTAAACTGAACTGTTTTAGTAATGAAATCCCAACTATTGAATTAACTGTTTTGGTTTAAAATCTCACTGCATTTCCCTGTTTTAGCAAAGCTAGCCAATTTTCTTCATGTTCTTCTGAATAAACCTACCATTTTATGAAAACCCAACTGTGTCTCATGCTTAAAATATCATTTACATGTGTGTATGTGTGTGTGTGTGTGTGTCTCTCTCTCTCTCTCTATATATATATATATATATATATATATATGCATACATGTATATATATATATATATATATATATATATATATATATATATATACATATACATATATTTATATATATATATATATATATATATATATATATATATAGATATACATATATATATATATGTATATATATATATATATGTGTGTGTGTGTGTGGGGGGGAGGGTTTACTATTGTTTGTTCGAACGGCAAAACATTTGCCATTCAAAACAATGAAAAGTAAACCCGAACACAAACATTCTGACTGACACAATGTCAATCCAAATGATTGACATATTTGAGTAGACATTGTGGCCAAAACTATCATGTGATAGCCGTATAGGGGCTGATGTAAATCAGAGTCCTATATGACATATCACGTTTGCGCCCCCCAAACCCCCCTACTAATATATTCTAACTCCGAGATCGCACTACAGTGGGGATATGGATGAATTTCCAATCCCCACTGTACTGCGATCTCTGTGCAGATAGTCGAATACACTTATGCGAATGCACTACTGCATTCACATAAGTGTGTTCGACTATCCCATCCATTTATGTTTTGTGCACGACATTCTGATTTTCAGCAGCAGTGCTGCCAAAAGAATGTCGTTCGCACAAACTATAGTAAACCGTGTGTGTGTGCATGTGTATGTATATGGGTCTACTTCTAAATTTCGAACTTTAAACGAAATTAAAAAAAATAAATAAAAACAAAAAAAATCTTTTTTTTTTACATTTTTGCAGAAGGGCAAGCCCCCCCTGTACCCCCCACATGCCTTGCTAATTAAATATACTAACTCTGAGATCACACTACAAAGACGAAAACTGTAAATATACCATACCGAGCTGTGCGGTGATCTCCATTTAAACGGTTCTAAGTTTCAAAACTTTGATTTTATGGTCTCGACCATAAGAAGAAAGTCGACATTTTGAAAGTTTGAAATTTAGAAGCAGGCCCATATATATATATATATATATATATATATATATATATATATATATATATATATATATATATATATATATATATATATATATATATATATATTATGTATATATATATATATATATATATATATGTATATATATATATATGTGTGTGTGTGTGTATGCATATACACACACACGTATACATATACATATACATTTATTTAAACATAACATTTTCCCTAGTTTTCCATGGGCTGTTCTAAGCAGAACTAGCCCAGTAGTCAACAAGATATATAAATAAGTAAAATCATTATGCTTCAGGCTTACTAATGTCATTAATTCTACTGGTGATAAGTTACTTTAATACCCCTACTGGCAATCCCTTGCCAGTGAATCCTGCTGGGACCTCCCATACTCCAAAGCTAATCTTATATTCATTTATTTTTCCCTTACTATTCATTATGAACCAAAATATATCCTCTTGCAACTACTGCTGTCACTGACGCAGTCTTTACATTCTCACTATGCCATCTTAATATTGTGTGCTATGTACAGCCTGCAGTGTTTTACTGCACCTTTTTTGTCACACAGTGCACTTTGTCCAAATTAGTATCACATTAAGAAATGGGTTCCACATAATATATTACAATTATTACATTAATACACAGATCTCTGGGTGTTTCATTATTATTCTTACACAGGCTTGTTTATGTACTGCTTACTTTAATCTTTGCCAGTGGATCAGGTTGTGCCCAAACAGGAAATATTTTGGGCTAGTTTGCTTACTTGGAAATAAACAAACAGTAAAAGGATAAAAAAAAAAAAATTAAAGTGAGTTGAAAGCCTGGTAGAAAAAATGTCACATAAATAATTAACTGCTTGCAGTAAAAATCAGTGGTGCAAGACTATTACAAGTCAAAGCTTTAATGGGAATTAGTTAGAAGCTTACTTATTACTATTTCAAAGTTCACAATGATGATGTAAACGTTCAAAAATTCATCCATGCACTTTATAGGTGATTCTATGTGCCAAGTCTTTGCACTACTAAGGGGAGAATTCCCTTATTACCCAGTTTTATATTAAGCTCCTTATCGATCATCATGTCCTGTTAAATCAGACTATAATTTACTGACCTTTTGCTTTAAAGCTGGTGGTACTTACAATGTAAATAACTCTGTGTTTAGGGACTTCCCAAAAGCAAATCTTCTTCAGTTACTTGACGACTTAAACTCTGCTGTAACTCTCGTCTGACTGATTATGTTGCTAAAGCAGCTACCTATGCCTTTGATTTCTGCTTTCACTTCATTAGTTGCATTGATATGACAGTCCCTATCCACAACAAATATAATGAGAAGTTTAAAAATAACCCCCTGTGGTAGAATACCTATATAACAAGACGATGATCCTGCTTAATGCTTATAACAGGTCTCATTCTAAACTAAGACCACACTTTCAATAGCAAAGAACTTAAGGGAACAAGTAGGAAACTGAAAGCTGACTATGAACCTAAAATAGCCACTAAAACCAAAAATAACTGCTAATCTTTCTTCACCTTTGTCAGGCACTAACAGTGCTCAGAGCTAATCCACAATAATGCTACACTGTCTGACCAAAAGAAATAGCTAATATCCTAGCTAACAAATTCAATTCAAATTGTACTCCACCACCAGTTATAGCTATGCCACAGGTCCCACAATCCCAGCCCCCCCCTCTAATTACTGTAGAATAAGTCCTCTTAGCCCTTTCAAAAACTAAGAATACTTTATGCACATGGTCTGACAACATATAACAGGTTGCCTGGTTATCAGTGCTAAATATGGTCTTTCTGAACCCTACCTAAACTCTTTCAGCTAAGCCTCTCCACTGGTTACATTCCTAAAGCCTGAAAAACAGCTATTGTAATGCCATTACACAATTGTGACCCAACCACAGACTCTGGTAACTACAGACCCATTAGTCTCACTAGCCTCATGTGCAGAGCTATGGAGCACATTATCTCAGAATTCATTAATACCGAGATTGAAAATCTTTCAACCCTGGACCCTCATCAATTTGGCTTTATCAAATGAAGGTCCTGCCTTTTTAATCTCATTAATTTATTTGAAAAAGCAACTGAAGCAGTGGACAGTAGTTATCAGGTGTATAGAGCTTATAAAGACTTGGCCAAGGCCTTTGACATTATTTCCTATGTAAGCATTATTGAAAGACATAAATCTGAATACAAGTGGAGTACCTCAGGGTTCAGTCCTGGGACCGCTCCTGTTTGGCATCTACTTCTCTGAAGTACAGGCCAACACTAAGGGACTCTGGCTAACAAAGTTCACAGATGACTGCAAACTGGGAGCCATTATTGAATCCCCAAATGATGTGGATATTCTACAAAAGGGCCTTACAGTAACAGATGCTTGGTGCCAGAGCCATGGGCTCAAGCTCAATGCCAAGAAATGTATAGTTATCCCCTTTGAGAAAAAACATGTACCCATGAATTATCACATAGGTGGCAGTACACTAAACACTGAAAGTGTGATAAGAGACTTAAGGACACAAGCGGACAGTGGTCTCACCTTCAACAACCACATTGCCACAACAGTCAGAAAATCCTTCTATGTGGCACACCTCATCACTAAGGGCTTTTCATCCAGAATAAAGGAGGTCATTGTCCCACTGTACTCATCCCTCATTAGACCCATTATAGAATACAACGCCCTGTTTGGTATGTACCTCTCAAGACATCTGCAACAACTGGAAAAGCCACAGAAATACCTCACTAAAAGAATCACAGGCCTAAAGCAGATACCCTATGCTGACCATCTAAAAAAACTCCAGCTATACTCTGTCGCATATCGTCTACTCAGAGGTGATCTCTGCTTAACATAGAAGGCCATGTCAAACCCAGGGCTTCTGGACATGCTACACTTAAAGAAATCCCAATCCCTCAGAGCCACATCCTCCAGAGATCTAAACCTTGTCATCACAATGAACAAAACATGCTGGAGGGATAGGTTTCTGACCCAAAGATTCCCCAGACTCTGGAATAGACTACCCATGCATGTCAAGCAGAGCACCTCTTTGGCCCTCTTCAAAAGGAACCTTGACGATTGGATGGGAGATAGAAAATTCACCTCAGGGATCATGTCAGTCGCCCTGCTAGACAGGGGTCCAAGGAAGTAAATATTGTGGGAAGAAATACCCAGGGAATTTTTTATGGCTAGCCTTGTATAGGCCCTAGGGCTGATAGCCTAGTACCAACCTATGAACCTATGAATCCTTATATTGTGCAGTGGATAACTAACTGGTTGTCTGACAGAACCCATGTGGTTAGAGTAGCAGGTGCCACTTTTGAAAGCAAAACAATTACCAGTGGTGTAGACAGGGTTCATTTATGGGCTCTACCCTTTTTGCCATATATTTATCAGCACTTCTGGCCAGCACTTCTGGCCAATGGTTAACTAAATTTGCAGATGACTGTAAATTGGGTGTTGTTAGTCGATCTTCAACTGACTCACAAGTGCTCCAACATGGCTTAGACCATGTTAATAATTGGTGCAAGGACAATGGTCCCAAATTACACGTGAAAAAAAATACCAGTTTCACTTACCATATAGGAGATGCACCCCTCCAATCAGACACTGTTGTAAGGGATCTGAGTACTCTTATTGATAAATCCTTATAATTTGACCATCACATCTACACAGTAGATCAGAAAGCCTTTTATCTAGCCCATATAATTTCCAAAAGCATCTCCAGTGGGTCCAAAGAGGTCTGAATTTCCTTTTACTCATATCTTATCAGACCCATTATTAAACATAATGCACTTTTTGGCATGTATTTGTTTAAACATATCACACAATTAGAGAGACCTCAGAGATTTATAACTAAAAAGATCAGTGACCTCAAAAATCTTATTTATCAGGAGAGAAGGTCTTTGGCTAACGAAGTTCGCAGATGACTGCAAACTAGGAGCCATAATCAAAACTCCAAAAGATGTAGACATCCTACAAAAGGGCCTTGCTGAGACAGATGCCTGATCTCAAAGCCATGGCCTCAAGCTCAATGCCAAAAAGTGCATTGTCATCCCTTTTGGTAAAAACTCAGTACCCATGAACTACCACATAGGTGGTAGTCTACTTAACACCGAAAGTGTGATAAGAGACCTTGGGACACAATTGGACAGTAGTCTCTCCTCTGACAATCACATCGCCACAGTAGTCAGGAAATCCTTCTACGTGGCACACCTCATCACAAAAGGTTTCTCATCCAGGAAAAAAGAGGTCATTATTCCCCTCTACTCGTCACTCATTAGACCCATTATAGAGTACAAAGCCCCTTTTGGTATGTACCTCACAAGATATCTACAACAACTGGAAAGGCCACAGAAATACCTCACAAAGAGGATTACCGGCCTCAAAGAGATGCCCTATGCAGACCATCTCAAACAACTGCAGCTTTACTCCGTTGCATATCGCCTACACAGAGGCGATCTCTGCCTAACACACAAAGCTATGTCAAACCCACAGCTTTTAGACATGCTCCACTTAAAGAAATCCCAATCCCTATGAGCTACATGCTCTAGGGACCTAAACCTCGTCACCACAATAAACAGAACATGCTGGAGGGATAGATTCCTGTCCCAGAGACTTCCCATACTCTGGAACAAACTATCTATCTATATCAAACAAAGCTCCTCATTAGCACTCTTCAAGAAAAATCTTGATGATTGGATGGGAGATAGGAAATTCACCCCGGGGATCACTTCTGTGGCTCTGCTCGACAGTGGCACAGGAAAATAATTTTCTTGGGTGGCGAAAGCCAGGGTACATTTGGCTAGGCTTATATAGGCCCTAGGGCCAATAGCCTAGTACCTACCTATGAACCTATGAACCCATGAGACTGGCAGCCCTTTCTCTGTACTTAGTCTCTTAAAGAACTCCTCCGTGGAGATCTATGTGCAACCTTCTGTGTAAGGAAAGGTCCAACCCTATTTGATCTCCTATTCCTTCTCAAAACTAATGTCACATTAAATACTCAGTTAAAGAGACTAAACCTTCATCCGCAGATGAATAATACACATTGGCATAATAGATTCATATCCCAGTGTATCCCTCACCTCTGGAACAAACTTCCACTACATGTCAAGCACAGTAGCATCCTTGTCACCTTCAAGGTAAACCTAGATAAGTAGATGAGCTGCCTCAAATTCTCTTAAGGTTTATCTTAGCTTGCCCTCCTTTTGGCTAGAGGGAAATTTTGAATAGGGTTTCTTAGCTAAGCTTGAAATGGTTTGCAGACCAATTGCCTAGAACTTGCCTTTGAACCTGTAACTGCACCTTTGTAATAGATATTTAAAGACAGACACTTCAAGTACAATTTATTGATATTCATGCAGTTTTTCATCTGTATTAACACATACTTAAAATTCATGGCCTCCAAAGCTTAACATAAAGTTGCTGTGTTTTTTTTCACATTTCTTCCATAGCACAATGTTTTACATAGAAATACATTAATTTCAGTATAGATAGACATATAAATATGGAATGTACAGATTGTCTGCTCTTAGATACATGAGGGTCAAAGTACAGTGCATGTCTGTTTAAATAATTCAGACTTGATTGAAAAAAGTAGATGGAGGGAGCATTGCAGCAGCTAGCTGACAGACTGTATACATTATATTTGTAAATCAGGCTGAGTGTAAAGTGGGGAAGTGCGTTAGTTCTTTCTGAACTGTTACCCTGGTTACAAGAAAATACTGACCTGACAGAATCACTGCCTTCCATGAGATGAAGTCATATGAACTGGAAACTGGTCCTTCTGCTTTGTGATACTGCAACAAAACCATCTGAAGTTAAAGGCAAGCAAATGAATAAACAAAGAAATAAAATGAAATGAAATAAAAAATAATGGAAATGTTAGCATGTAGAAGCAAACTGATATTTGGTTATTTCTTGTGCTGTACTATTTACGTTCCTTGGTACATCCTGTGAAGGAAGTCATGTCATCTGGTTTGTAGACAAATAAAATGAACTGAGCTGACAAATAAGTAAGCTGGTACCCTGACCACAAGGGAAGCTCTCACACTTCTGATATCATCCTTCAGCCCAGTGTACTAACCTCTTGCAGACATTTTCCAGAATACATTTCCTATTCCTACACAATTGGTTTCTGTTTGGTACTGTTATGCCTAACACATGTACACTTAAGAGAGTAAAACCCAGGATGGAACCTTTTGACAAAGCATTAACTGCCTTCTTTTCATTAAATATCTCAATAAACACTTTTTCCCTGCCTCTCCTTGCACCTGTATTGCCCCAGTTTTGTTAAATGTCCATCAAGCTCCACACTTTTTCCCTTCCATAGCAGCCACCTATGTGAGGCAAAGTCAAACGCCTCAGTGAAATCCATATGGGCTATATCTACAAGTTTGGTCCTGGCTTCGTCTAAAGTCACTTAGTCATAGAACTGTATCAGGTTAATTTGGCTGAACTTTTATTTGTTAATTTATAATTAATTTATTTTATCTTAATTAGAATAATCCAACAGGCAGAACATGGGGAGAACAATTTCTAAATTATTAGTAAAATAACAAAATTATTTTGTTCTTGTTTTCCCTGCCCTTGTCATCAGTGACGTCAGAGTAGCTAACTTGTACTTCCCAGGGACACTTTTGGATCCTCCCTTAAGCAGAAGTACAGCTGTATTCATCACCTTCAGGGAATTGTCAAACAATTGCATGAAGTGATCTGTGAGTAAAGAATATAGTCATTTAATAGTTCTGGAAGTAACATATCCAGCCTTTGTGCACTGTCCTTTGTCAGAAGTAAAGCAAGGGAATTTGTTGATCTAGCCAACATATGCATTTGGTGCCCTTATGCTATCCATAAGTGATCATGATTGCACAAGCACATTTGGCGTAATAGTTAATATCTTGCCTTCCTTACACAAGGTATGAGGTTCAAGCCTACCTCTGGCCAATGCCTGTGGAGAATTTACATGTTCTTCCTGTGTCTCTCTGCAGATCCACCCACCTCACCAAAACATGCTGGGTGTCTTCACCTCAAACTCATCATCACCTGTGATGCACAGTATCCTCTATACAGAACATGGATCACAAACTGCATACTGTGCTACTTTGGGGCTACCACTAGACACGTGACAGAGTAAAATTTGTTTCTTGGTGATTTATTCATGTTGACTAATATTCCCAAAAAGGAGCATGGGTATTTGTGGGAGATAAGTACGTTGAGGACCTTGACTACTCCAACTTACACCAGAGGGCCTATGGGAGGGGTCTATCTGCCTCTATTGTCCAGTGTGCACCCACCATAAAGCTAAATAGCCCCAGGTCAGTACGCTACTGGCTGGCCAGTGTCCAGTTGCCCAGCTTGGGTTACTTGGGATAGTTTTGTTGAATGAAAGCTGGACATAAAAAAAAAACAATCTGTCAAACATGAACTAAATATTGCTATACTCACACTCATCACAGGTTCACTGATAGGGTGTAACTTGGAAGGGATGACATTATGATACGGTGGAGGCTAGGCATCCTATTTATCCAGGAGACAAGATGGAAGGACAGTGCAGCAAAGTCACTTGGTTTGTGATCCAGAGTCTACTACTCAGGGGGAATTATCAGCATCCCCCTTTGTTCCATTTTCTACATGGGGTTGGGGTGTCATGTCAAATATTGCCATCCCTCTTGATTCAGTGCCACTTTCCATCCTTCTTCAACAATAATGCCTGACTGTCTCATGTCTTCTCTCACACAATCCACTTGTCTCTTTGTTGGATACCTTCATTTCCTCTTGTTTTATTCCTTTCTGTTCAAAATCCTCAGAACAGATTGTTTTCTGCTTTCCAGCACATTTGCCCAAATCACTATAATCTATTCTCTTTGACCTTCTCTGCAATCAGAACTACTTAGACTTCTACACTGACGTCCTCATTTCTTCATCTATCCCACAGTATGAATCCTACCAGCTGTTGCAAGCACTTCAATTCCATCTCCATTAGTTTCCTCAACTGCTCTGCCTTCACTGCCCAGGTTTCTGTACCATACAGTAGTACTGGTAATATTACAGTTTTATACACTTTACTTTTCATTTTCTTTGGTATTCTTCTGTCATACACTACCCCTGACACTCTGTGACAGTTGGCTGCAGCCTCTCTGACTAACTTTGTTTACCCCCACATTCAGAATTTCCTTGTCCTCAACCACCCAGATACTTAAAGCTGTTAACCTGTTCAACTATTTTCCCTTTTTATCTCAATTATCAGCTTCTTCTGATTTACTGCCAATACAAGTGTCTTATCTGTACTCATTTTCATCCCATGTGCCTTCAGGTTTGCATTCATTTCCCAATCATTTGTTGAGGTTCATGTTCAGAGTCTGCATGTGATGCCATATCATTTGCATACAGCATGTTTGTTGATCTGCCCCCTCCAACCTATTTGCTACTGTAGTCCATCACCAGTATGAACAGCAGTGGGCTCTTAGCTGAACCCTGATGCACACTTCCACTGAGAACCCCTCTGTGAATCTGAACATCATTTATACTTGTGTCATTGGGTCCTTCTACATAGCCTGCACTAATTCTACCAATGTTTCTGGGACTTCAACCCACTGCGGGACTGCACAAATAAGTTTTCTTGGGACCTTGTTATATGCTTTCTCCAAGTCTAGAATTGCCCAGTTGGGCTCTTTCCTCATCTCCAGCTTTTTCTCCTTTATCTGACTCACTGCAAACATCCGGTCAGTTGTGCCACATCCTGATCTGAATCCAAACTGCTCATCTTACTTTATACTATTCTGTGTAATGAAGGGGTCCTCTGTGGCTGTCCATGAACATGGTCTTGCGGGTTGGGCCCTGGACCAAGAGAATCAAATAAAAAAGCACAATTTAATTGATATAAAAATACTTTCAATTCAGTAATAGTCTCACATAATTAAGATGCCTAGAGTGAATGAAAGAAAAAAACTCTCTTGAAGAGGCTGACATGGATATCCATGACACAAATATCACTGACGTTAAAATTTGGAAAATCAGTAGAAGAATACAGTCTAGTTGGTTAGTATGAAGTAATTTCTGTTTGGACAACACCTGTTTTCCTCCCCCCCCCCATGTCTGGAGTTGTTGGCATAGTGATGTGTGGAACTGGCATGGTTTGCCAACCTCTTCTATATCCTCAAGGGTAGTTGTGCTAAAAAAGAAGGATTAGGGGAATCTGTATCATTGTTCAAATGGACCTCCATCTTTGTAGGAGCACCATGTAAGCCTGTATTAGGGTTAGCAACCTTGTAAACAATGTTGGCTACATGTTCCTTTTCATCCCTGCCCAATTTATTTTCCTTCCACATGCAAACAATATGCTTCCTTAAATTCACAAAACTTCTACTATAGGAAGCTGTATGTGTATAGTAGCCCTCCAATTCAGCCACTTCCTTGTTTAAATTCTCAAATAATACACTGTTGTGTTTAATTAAAATGTCTTAATATGCCATACTAGATTTTTGAAATAAATCAATCAAATATTTGTGTAATGCAGAACCAGAAACAGGTTCATTGGGAAATGTATGAAAGTGAAGGCCTTCAGGCATAATCACAGTTTGCATACAAGATGTAAAATATGCATTGTCTAATGGTAAATCTTTAAGTTTGTTAAGCTTCTTACACAAACATAGGTTCATAGGTTCATAGGTTCATAGGTTCATACTAGGCTATCTGCCCGAGGGCATTTACAAGCCTAGCCCATTGTTTTGTGGCTTACGCCACCCCTTTAGTATGGGGAACTATACCCATTATTTTGCTGTGCCTCTGTCGAGCAGTGACACTGAGGTAATCCCTGGGGTATATCTGCGATCTCCCATCCATTGGTCAAGATTTCTCTTGAACAAGGCCAGCGAGGTGCTCTGCCTCACATGTACCGGGATTTTGTTCCACAGCATAGGGAGTCTTTGGGTGATGAATCTATCCCTCCAGCACGTCCTATTAATAGCCGTGTCGAGGTTTAAGTCTCCCGCCCTTGTGGCTCTGATGGATCTAGATTTTTTTGAGGTGAAGCATATTCATCAAATCTGGGTTTGACATGGCCTTGTATGTCAGGCAAAGGTCACCTCTGAGCAAGCGGTAAGCGACTGGATAGAGCTGGAGTTCTTTCAGTCGGGCAGCATAGGACAGATTTTTGAGACCCTTTATCCTTTTGGTGAGGAACTTTTGTGACCTCTCCAGCTGCTGCAAGTGTCGGGTCAGATACATTCCGAATGGGGCATTGTACTCAATCATTGGTCTGATGAGTGATGAGTAAAGGGAGACCATGACCTCCCTTGATCTAGATGAGAATCCCTTCATGATAAGGTGGGCAATGTAGAAGGTCTTCCTAACTACTTTAGCTACATGGGTGTCGAATGACAGACTACTATCAACCTGGGTCCCCAGGTCCCTGATAACTTCTTCTGTGCTCAGTGGATTGCCACCTATTTGGTAGCTAGGGGTAACCTTGTTTTTCCCGAAGGGTATGACTATGCATTTTTTGGCATTTAACTTTAGGCCGTGGCTCTGGCACCAGTTATCCATTTTTGTGAGACCCTTCTGAAGGATATCTGTGTCAGATGTGTTTTCTACTATAGCGCCCAGTTTGCAGTCATCTGCAAACTTTGTCAGCCATAACCCTCCTGTGTTTGCTTGTACTTGGAAAAGTAGATGCCAAACAAGAGTGGGCCCAGGACTGAGCCCTGTGGGACACCACTTGTGACAGGCTTTGAGTCTGACATGGCGCCAGCAACTCTGACCCTGTGGGTTCTGTCACTCAGCCAGTTTGCAACCCATCTTGTGATGTATGGGTTAACATTTAAGCTGATGAGTTTTTCAATGATACCCGAGTGGGGTATTGTATCGAAGGCCTTAGCCAGATTGAGGTAGGCTGTATGGACTGCCTTTCCCTCATCAATGGCTTTGGTGACTGTTTGAAAAAGTCAACCAAGTTTAAAAGGCATGATCTGCCTTTGACAAAGCCAAACTGGGTTGGATCCAAAGTCTGCAAATTCCCTATGTCTTTATTTATGAGGTCCATTATGATCCTCTCCATGGCTTTGCAGATAAGGCTTGTCAAGCTAATGGGCGGTAATTTCCAGGGTCGGTGGAGGCACCGCCTTTGTGAAGTGGGACCACAGTTGCAGTGCGCCACTCCTGGGTACGTATCCAGAGGTAAGACTTTGATTAAACAGCTGTCCTAGCTGTGGGTTTAATTCCTCATTGAGTTCGTGGAGCACACAGCCGGGGACTCCATCAGGTCCCATGGATGCTGTGTTTTTTGCTTTGGAGAGAGCAGTTCTCACTTGGGCGCTGGAGATGTTTGGGGGCTGCAATCGTTTGGTATAGATATCTCTCCTTTTGGGGATGGGGAGAAGTTTGCACTGAACCTGTCAGCCAGTATGTTGGCAATGTCTGTAGGATCAGTAATCTTCACATCATTTTGAACTAGTTCTGAGCATATCTGGGAGTTTCCTCCCAGGTTTCTAACATAGCTAAAGAAGGCCTTATGATTGTCTTTTGAGTCTTTAGCTATTTTTCTCTCGAAATTTGCTTTGGATGATTTTATGAGAGCTCTTAGTTTTTTACTTATAGTGATCAAGGGTGTCTTACCTTTTAAGGATTTTGCTCTATCTTGTAGTAGCTTCCTCCTTTTGTTGTAGAGTTTGTTTATGGCTGGGGTCCACCAGACTGGATGCTTGCCTTTGGTACAAAGAGTCTTTGTTTTGCTTGGGATTGCCTTATCCATGCAGTCCTGCAGGTGCTGGTAGAAGGCATTTGTAAGTGATTCAGCGGTTTGAGTACTGTTTTCCGCCGGCTCGGGGGCCTTAAAGGAGACCACACTAGTCTTTAGAAGTGTGAAGTCGGCTTTTGAGAAGTTCTTTACTGTGGTCTTTTTATTTCAGGTGGGGTGGGATGAGGACCTCCAGCGAGATTAGTTTGTGATCTGATCTCACCAGTGAGGGGTATACTTCGGTGTTGAACATTGTGCTCCCATGTTCGTGATGATGAGATCAAGTATGTTATCTCCTCTTGTGGGGATGGTGACTAGTTGTTCCATGGCATTTGAGTTTATGAATTCCAGGAACTTTTGGGCTAGGGTGTTTGGGCTTGAGTAGTGTTCCCAGTCTATATTAGGGTAATTGAAGTCACCTAGTATGATGGTGTTTGGTGATACATTTATCCCCTCTAGTGTTTTCAGGAAGGCCATGTGAGGTTCCTGAGTTTGTGAGGGTGGCCTGTAACATGCTACAATTTGCAAAGCAGTCTTGCCTATGGTTAATTGCACCTGGATGGTCTCCGATGCATCGTGCGTTGCCACCAGTCTTGAGGTGTGGGTGTCCTTGATGAATATGGATACCCCCCCCTCCTTTCTTGGTATTGTCTGGATTTTGGGGCGGAACGCATCATATGAGGTAAAACCTGATAGCGCTGGGGTGCTCTCAGGAGCCTTGAACCAGGTTTCTGTCACAGCACAGACATTGATGTTCTCCATACTGAGAAGGGCCTCGAGTGCGTGCATTTTGAGATTTAGACTTCTGGCATTGAGCAGCATTACCCTTAGTTTTTTCCTTTTTGTGTTCTAGGGTGGTAGGTTTAGAATTTGAGCCTTGCCTAAAAAGGCACTATGGGGTGGCAAGAGCCTTTGCCAATATCCGAATCCCAGGGTGACAGGTGCAAGCCGTCCCTTGCGAAGCATGGCTTGTCCAGCATGTCATCCCAGGCAGACAGACACTGGATCCCCTTTGAATGACACCAGTGTTTAAGCCAATTGTTAAAGCTGATCATCTTATCTCTGTATTGTGGCATCATTCTTGGTGAAGGTAGGATACTGCACAAGGTCAGGGTCATACCTGCCTGGGCTACATAATCAGACAGCTCCTCAATGTCTCTTTTCATGTAGTCCAAGGAGTGCGTCTCAGGTCGTTTACACCAGCATGGACAATGACTGAGTCATATTTGTACCTGCTGTTGAGAGACCTGAGTGCTTGCGTTATGTGGCGGATTCTAGCGCCCGACAGGCAGCTTACTGTGACCTTCTCCTTACTCAGTCTGGTGAGCGGGACGTCAGTGTGTCTGACTATGGAGTCACCAATGACTAGTGTGTCTGGCATTGTGTTTGGCCTTAAGGGCTGTGACTGTTTGACACTCTGACTGTGAGGTCTATGTGTTGCAGGTGTTGTGTTCTGAGGTGGTGGTTGTTCCTTAAATGTGCCTCCCTCTGAGGGGCTGAAGTACAATTATTGTGTGTGGAAACATTGTAATGCAAAATGAAGTGGTGGTTTAAGCCAGAAATTCAAACCCACGTCATTAATTGTCCATGAAGGAAAATAATGTTTGCTGCCCCACCCTGTGATGGTTCTGTATGTTTACAAAGAACAATGTGGCTTAAAAGGGTAGACAGCTTCAAGCCATTCCCCCTTAAATAGCAGCCACTGTATGACTTGATTCAGTTTATTCCTGAGTGAAGAATCTGAAGACTTGTGTAAAAAACTAAACCAACTGGTATACTAATAGTGGTAAAACCACTACTGGGACTGTAGACAACAGCATTGCTGGATTCAAACAGATCTTGCAAAGATATGACTTCACCAAAGACACAAAAATCCAAGCCAAAACCAAGAAAATCTGGACAGTGAAGTCAGAAGCAATTCAGATGTAATCACTGATTCCAGTATGGACATATGCATTCAATTTAACTTACCCCTTTAATGCTACAATTGTATTTACCTATGCAAGGAATGGCCTAGGGTATTGAACAAATGTTACATACACTAAAGGAATGGTATGTGGGGCTCTGCTCAAATTCCCCCTCATTTTATTTGAGGAAAACAAAACACAAATTGTCTAAAAGGCTTTCCAAACATGTATCTTATATCAATAATGGTGATGAGAGAAATGCCTTGCATAAACATTCTCTGGTTTGCCCAGGTTTAAAAAAAAAAGTTTTTATTTTTTATTTAGGAGAGACTTTCAAGAGACTCAGGAGGAGGGGTGGAATGGGTAAACTATGGTTTTGTTCAAAGAATTGCAAATTAAATTGAATGCATATATCTCCCCTAGGATCTGCAATTACATCTCAATTGCTCCTGTTCTTAAGTTTAAAGCTGATATGTTAGCTAATGGAATGATGTAATTGTGGGTATATTCTCTTTTCATTGTTTGTGATTTCTACACCTGACTTGACTGTTTGGATTTTCATGATTTTGGAGTGGAGACTAGCAGAGGATGCTAAATCCAGAGTGGAAAGCATATAGTTACTTGAGCTATCATTTAAGGGGTCAATAAGTGCATTCCATTCACCTCCTATAATAAAGTAAAGATTGGTATATTGGTGGGGATTGCCAGTAGCCTAGATATAGTATCAAGACAACTTGGTGCAAATGTTATGGATGCACATATTCCTTCTCCAGCCTTATCAGATCATAACCCAGTCAATATTTTGGACAGTATATCGGTCATCCTTAGCCTCTCTTGTGCACTGTCAATATTGTGACAATTTAATCTGCTATGATTCTGCTGACAAGAACAATGTAAAGCCATAAAGAAGGGGATTGAAATATTCTAGTCCCCCTAAGTAGGGCATGTAAACAATTACTGAGTGTCTTTTAAGTTGGGTCCCAAAATCTGGTAGAGGCTGCTGATTCTGAAAAGGTAGGGAAGCAGCTTCAAATTGAACAACTCCAGGAATATCTGTGTCAGCTAGAACAACAGTATAGGCTTTGTAATTGTCAGGTTAGTTTGATCCATCAAAACGTATTCACTATAAAAGAAACATTGCAGTGCCATAGCACACACATTAAGTGGGGCAACATAAATTGTGTTACTGGACTAAGGGCATAAAATCTCAGAAAGTATTAGCTCAAAAATTTCAGGAGCAAACTAGCAAGATGTTATTTCCCAGCATTATGACATCTACAGGAATTACACCACAAACCAAATGGAAATCAACCACATTAAAATAGGAGATCTTTAGATCTCCCAATCTATACAGTATAGACAGAGTAAAGACAATACAACTCTTCTCTTGATCTTGTGAAAATCTCAACCAATTTTTTTCTTGCATTAAGGGGAGATATTCAAGGCTAAATAACAGCTAAATTTAGGTAAAGCACCATGATTAGATGAGTAACCAATGAACATTTTATAAAATGCTTACAAAACAGCTTTTAGATCCAAATTATAGATTATATCACTGGGCTGAAGAATCCAGAAAATTTTCAAATGAGGTATTGGTCGCAAAAGTGTTATTTTTCCCCAGTCCTGTAATTTCAAACCTACAAAATGGTCAAGATTGAGATTAAATACATCCAAATCCTTTAAATATCCATTGTCATTGCAGGCAGAGCAGAAGGTAAACAAATGGCATGATGTCCCTACTGGTAATGTCAATCAGCTGATATATATATATATATATATATATATATATATATATATATATATATATATATATATATATATATATATACTTCAGAAGACTGAAAAAACAAAAGACTGAATCTCAAAACACTGAATCAAAATAGTGAAAACATTTTTAATGCAGGGGGGTGTGCCCCCACATCCCCTGCTAATTACATATACCAACTCTAAGATCTCACTACCATGGAGAAGGGGTACATTCCATCATTCAGTATTTTGAGTTTTCAGTAATTTGAGATTCAGTCTTTTGGTTACATTTGTCTTACTATCTGTTTGAAGAATACACTTTCACTCAACATCAGATTGATTTTGTCCAAGATGTATCTGTATCTCTCCTTCTTGGCTAGAATCCAGGTGAGTAAAATGTTCCTATTGCCAAAATTCCTTTTCATAGCAAGACTTCTCCTCCATTTTTGTGAGGTCTAAAGAGCTGATGGCATTAGAGTGAAAGTAAGTTGACTATGTTTGGAAGAGAAGATGGCTCTGAATTGCCAGGAAGAAGATGTTAAGGCCAGTACAAGAAGGGTGGATTTCTTTGTCTATGGTGCTATAGTATGGCAGTTATTGGTAGACAATAGCTGCAGGCTGTAAATATGGATAAGCCATTACGGTTCAACATGGAAACCAGCTTAGTGATTTATTGGCAATCAGTCAAACTGCTAAAGCCAGCCTACAAGATTGGGACCTGTGGGTGGGGCTTGTGAAAAAGTTTGAATGCACCTTCTGTGCCATGAAGCCTTCAAATCACTCAGTATACCCTTTGTGGCAATGTTCCTGAATCTGGGCCAACCCAGCTATAAAAATTCATAGATAATGCATTGTAAGGCAGAAGTAGATTAATAATGAGATTTATCATGTTATTGTCCTCAGCCATCATTCAACCCTCTCCAGCCATCCAGTTTTGTAGAAAAGGGGCAGCCCAGAGCAGAGCTTATCCTGGTGGCAGTATTTCAAGATTCAATCAGTAGTGACTAAAATAGGAGAATCTCATGGACAGAATGGGATAATCTGTTGTTTAGTATGCATGTTAGGATCTGATCAGTGAGAAAGCATCTCTCACAAGTGCAAACAACTGTACACCTTTATTATGAACACAGGGAATAATTCTATGCAAGAGTTATACCTAAGATGGCAAAGTATTCTGTGCTGCATTCTCTCTGACCAGGACTGGAATGTGGTCATAAAACTTCATGCACAACCAGGTCTACCAGCTCTTGCTTGTCTTGCCATCAGGAGACTGATACATAATTGGCAATTATCCCCTGAAGCTTTGGTGAGGCATATGAGAAATAAAGGTGTGGCATGTTGGATGTACAAAGGCACTTCAGCTATCTACACATTTGGGAGTGTTCACCGGTCAGGCCATTGTTTTTGTGGCTCATTGTCAAAATCCAGTGGACACCTAGAGTCCCTTTGTTGCATTCCAGAGATGTTCATTTTTGGATCTGGGAAATCCCCCTGCCAGAGTTCACCGTTACTAATACTTTGAAGTTATGGATTAGGGTATTGATATATTTTTTTTATGTACAATCTTCAAATACTGGAAAAATATTACACCTAATTGGACTGCTTGCTTTTCAAAGCTGTTTCATAGTTTGGGTCAATGTTCTGAGCTTAGTAGAGAGAAAAAGGTGTGGGATGAATCCAATTCTTTGTTTCTATATCAATGTCCCAAATGCATTTATGTTTATGATTGCTTGCCTGTCAGACTGGATAGCATTGGAGGTACCACTCAAGAAAGATACAGATGGTTAATATCCAAAATGTCTTTGAGATCCAGAGGATCATCTGTAAGCATAGTCTACTCTAGGTTAGGTTTGGTAATGCTTTAAAGGAATGATATCTATAGCAAGACGAGTGTATTTTTCTCTGCTTGAGTTTATCTAGCAATTTCCTGATAACTTGATAGCAAGAGGTTATTTTTCTTAGATGTATCGATCTACTAAATGTCTGCTGTTATAGTTCTAAATGTAAACTTTTAAGGGTGAGGCCTTGACCACTTTTTAGTTAGTCTGACATTTTATATGAATGATTATATGCATTTGCATAATTTAGATGACTGTATATTTTCAGATGTTTGAAACATAATGTCATGGAACTTCTTGATTGTACTGTTTACTGATGTTTTACTCTCATGACATTTCTCATCATGAATCATGTACTTTTGTAGTTGAAAAAAACTCTAGAAATAAAATATTCTCCTATAACTATTACCTACAGACCAAAAACCCTCCAAAAAATAACTAAACTTAAAGCCCATCTGGCAACAATAGACTGGCCCCCAATTCTCAATATCACTGAGCCAAACTCTGTTGACAACTTCAACAGATTTTACTGGACCTTCAAAAGACACAAAATCCCATTATCTCTAGGCTATTTAAACATAACAAGACTGACTACCTCTCAAAAGAGTTGAAAAGTCTAATGCGTTTATGTGGTGCAGCTTGGAAATTCTGGAAAAATGACCCACTCCTAACTCAAGAGTACAATATACTCAGACATGGAATATTATACCAATAACCCACAGTTGGGTGTGGGTAATACTGGATTTACCCACGGTTGGCTTTGTTTGGTCACTCGGGCTTTGCTATTATACAATGATGTTAGTTTTGTGTTGTGTTATGCATGTGTTGTTGTTATTTAGGTTTTTGTGTGCTTTACTTTGTATTCTTCCACTTTTTGTGAGATAAAATAGTCCACACTTTGACGTAGTTAGCTACAGCCCCTCTGTGTTGTCTTGAACTTTTGAGAATAATATTCCAAACAGTAAGAGGTGACATTGTATAATAATATTTTAAAGTTGTCCCTGATTACTTCTGGATTTGTCCTGGATTTTGTTAAGAATTGTCATTTATTCATTCATAGCTGTGCTAAAACTGAATGAAACTACAGTTTAAAGTTTGCCTCTATGTTGCTCTAAGCATTAATACTATACTATTCAGGAGGACTTACTTAAATAGAAAATAAACTAAAAAAAAAAAAGTTCAAGGCAATGCCTTAACAGCCTATTTGACACCATCACTACTTCCCATTTAGAAATAGACATTGCAATTCAGCACTCAACGAGCGTTCCTAACAACTATCTAGTTCTGACAGTATTTTTTTTTCTAGCACAAGTTATAATCCTCACAATCTTTAATATTTACACAGCATTTAAAATGCATAATTTATTTTTATTGACAAGCGAGCTTTAAAACAGCCAATATTCAAACAGAACACTGCATGTTTGTCAAACACTTAAACTACTTTTAAGTATCCACAAGCAAAATTTAACCAAACTGCTACACTTCAAATGGTCGATAAATCCATACAATGCATAGGCGTCTCTAACTGCCTCCTAAACCGGAAACTGGAAATCCAAGCCCAAGATGGAATATTGTGGGTTCTGTAGACTGTCATCCTTAGGTTGCATGAATCGTTAAAGTATATACAAAGAAGTACAGAGGTACGGTGGTGTGCAGGACTCCAGTCTTATCAGGTGATCATTATCTCAAAAAGGTAAGCCTGCTCCTTGAGTTAAGGAAGAAGAGTGATTTTCTTCACAGAAGTAAACACATCAGTTTGTAGATTGGGTGAGGCACATTATTTTTCACTTTGGCTGTTACAACTTTGCTATTATACAGTGTCATCGAAAAGAAAGGCAGGGCTGCATGACTTCTTAGCAGCCGGACTTGTAACTTAGGTTTGGATTTACAATGTGCACACTGGTTGGACTGGCCAATCAGCGTGCACGTTTCTCGTCTTTTCAGAGATGACATTGTATAATACTAAATAAGTCACACGCACACAGACATAAAGCTAAGTACATCATATCAAAACAAATCACTCTCCTTCACTTCCCCCAAATAGTTCTGGTATGAAGTAAGTAACACCTCTGGTAGAAATCCCTCTAAAAAAGCTTTTCTCTCTTGGCCACATTCTTTAATCTACTGGAAACTTCTCTCACTTGCTGATGTTCTCAAAGAGTTTTTCAGTCTTCTCATGCAGCAGAATATTATATCATCTTCCACACCCAAATCTCCCAGAATACCTCCCACCTTCTACTTCTCCCAAAATTACAAGCAAGCAAATTGTACTTTAAGAGATTCCTCTAGACTCTCCCTCTGGTCCTACTATCTTCTGCCCTTGGTTTCTCTACCACTGCAGAGATTTCATAGTCACCTCACTAAAACAGATTTATAACCATAGCCTCACAACTAGTGCCATGCCGTCTATCTGGACACATTTGTCAGACCTGTAACAAAAGATCACAAACCCGCCTTAGCCTCCCACTTCTCTCCAATCTCAATAATTCCTACCCTCAGTAAAATTCTTGAAAAAATTATTTACAACCAACTCACCACTTATGTCGACAAATACCACTTAGTTTCTCAGAACCAACATGGTTTTTAGTCAGGGAAATGCAACATGACCGCTCTCTGGGCACCCACTGATGACATCCATACTAGCATGAATAAAGGTAACCTCACTGTATGGAACAGTATTCCTTGACCCTGCTTGTTTCTTTGAACTGGCTGACTACTCTGTCCTCTTATGGCACTTAAGAATATCAGTGTAAGGTAAGCTCTAAATCTTTGCACTGGTTCAAAGATTTCATAACAAACCAAACTTTCAGAGTTAAAATTAGGCCTGCCTTATCTGATTCAACCCCTGTTCTTTCAGAAGATCATAAGGGATCAGTTTTTGCACCAATACTATTCTACATTTTGAAAAATAAACTGCCTCTGGACATTCCTCATTTGCAACTCCTTCCTTCTTTACGCTGATGACAAGGTTATCTATAGATCTAACCCTTCTTTCAACATCATCCAAAATCAACTTCAAGCTAACCTGCAATAGTCAGTAAGTCAAGAGAAATTACTGGTCATTAGGGATAGTAGTAAGGCCAAAGAAATGTCTCATTATAGTGCAATATGTAATGTTAGTCTGTAACTCAATCACCGTGCAATACTCATGAATGTCCCATTCTTGGCAATACTCAATGTAAGTATTTAATGCAATGTCTTACCTCAGTACTGTGCAATACTTAAGTAAGCAAATAGATCGCTGTATCATAAATGTAAAAGTGAGTTTAATTTATGTGCACTATTAGGATTATCTATCTAGAATATTATAGTATATAGTAAGTAGTTATATATGTATTAATGTCTTTTTGTATTAACTCTATATGATATCTGCACATTTGAGTCCAGAGATACAGAATTTTGTTCAGTTTTTGCACTTGTGTGATTCTGAATGACAATAATACTATAATACAATAATACTTTGACTTTGATGTGATGTGACTTTGACCTTCTACAACTAAAAAATTGGGTTTGCTCTAAAAAAAATATTCCTCAGCTCTTAAAAGTCCATGCTCTATGGCATGAAGAAAAGCTTCACTAAGGTCACTAACCCGCTCCATTTCAAAGAACTAGACAACAACCTTACCGAATTCACCACATAATGGAGATAACTTGGTATTTGGCTTGATCATGCTCAGAAAGACAGATCCAAAGTCAGCTACCTCCTATTTTTGGCCTCAAAGATATCTCATTTCCTCTCATGGCCTGCTAGAGCAGTCTTAGGCAAAGGTATTCTGTTTTCACATCTAGAATATGGCCTACCTCTATTCACCACTGCCTTAAAAAACATCTTTCTAATAAAAATCTACCATTTGCTCACCATCTCCCATTAGCATCAATACTTTGGAAAAGGCAACTTGGATACCTTTTCAAGGAAGAGCTAAGTTCCTTCTTGACTCCTTTCTATGACAAGACACCACCCCAAACTACAAGCCTAACTATTTCCAACTCACACTACTTCCTAAGTAGCATATTTACTAATGGTCCTACTCTTATAACTTCATCCAAACTTCATTCCACAAATCACAGCTTTCTGTTCTTGCCTCTGACTGTAGGCATCTTTCAATCCAAAGGGATCATGGGTTTGCACCCTTGTTGGACTGATTAAAGCAGTGTCTTCTGTGGCTGTGCAATCCAGTACAGGAGTGGTAGTCCCTTCCACATTTTAAGCAGCAGTAGCCAGATGCTGCTGTGGTATCACGGGCATGGATCTTCTTGAAGGCTCTCTTATCTTCTGTTCTCCTTGCCAAGGTGGCTTAATACATCGTGAAAGCTTCCTTCACTTCTCATTTCCAGGCAATCTTGTCTGAGGTGAGAGAATACCAGGCGTTTACACTGATGGAGGGAGCACTGAGGTCATGCCTGCATATGGCCTTGTAGTACAATTTGGGTCTATCCTTCGGCCTCCTTCTAGAATCCAGCTCTCCAAAAAGGAGGTCTTTTGGTATCCAGCCATCTGTCATGTGTGAGAAATGACCTGACCAGCACATACACTTCTGTTTTAGGAGGGGGAGCATAGAGGTGGTGCCCATCCTCTCAAGCACTGTGTTGTTGGAGATACTAAGTATGCATCGGTAGACTATCAAAATCTTGCACCTGACAGGTGCGAGTGCTCATGTTTCTGACCCAAAATTTCAGAAATCAAATATATGAGGATGCACATAAATGAACAACATATTTCAGGAAAATCAGCAACTCAGGAATGTCTACTTTACCTAAAATACCACACTTCCGGGCATGAGCTACAAACATTTTGCAGGGGGGTAAGTCCACCTGCACCACCACACCCCCTGCTACTTATATATACAAACTCCGAGACTGCACTACAGTGAGGGAGGGAGGGTACATTTCCTGATACCCACTATAGTACGATCTGCATTCAAAATGTTGAATCCATAACAGCGACCGATAGTGTGCATTCACTGTTGTGACTTCAACATTATTTTTGCTTTGCTTAGTTGAAATGTTGAATCCATGCTTTTGGGATTACACTTTTGCACAAAGCAGGTGCGAGATTTTGATAGTAATCCATATGTGCCTAACAAACTGCATATGGAATACATTGATCACCTGCTCCTGTTTTGAGTGGAAAGTCCATGCTTCACGGGGGTCTATATTAGAACACCAAACTTTCAAAATTTTGAGTGTTCTAATAGCGAACCCTATGAATCGAAAATTTAAAACATTGAACATACAGAACAGCAAATTTTTTCCTTGGGATTCGCTAATCCAAAATTCGCTGTTCCAAAACACATACACACAATACAAGCGCACCAAACAAACAGCAATCCACACACATACACCTAAACTCTTACACTTAACCCTACACTAAACTATACATACACCACTAACTATCCACTTACCTTAACCCAAACCCTAACCCTAAGGTCCGTCACTATCACACAGTCACCTCACCCGCGCCCTAACGATAACTAACCTACCCCACCCTAACCCTCACGTCCACATAATCGCACACTTACCTGACCCGCGCCCTAACCCTAACTCACCTAACCTGCCCTAACCCTCACGTCCACACAATCGCACACTTATCTGAACCTGACCTGTAACTTTCCACCACAGCGCTGAAAATACCGAAGCAACAAAAACAGACAACCGAATTCTTTCCCTAGGAAAAAAAATTGGTTTTCTGTTTCTTCAATATTTTCAGTGTTCGCTGAAAATGAGTCGATATTAGAACACACGAAATTTAGAACGTTCGGTGTTCTAATATAGACCCATTTCACTGGCATATAGTAATGTGCTCAAAACAGGCTGTGTAAACCTGCATCTTGGTGTGCTCAGTGAGCTTATTATAAACCGATACTCTCTTTGTCATCCTGTAAAATGATTGCTCATTGAACACAATTCTTTAAAGTGATTGTGGGGCCAAGTTTCATACATGCATCTGCAAAGTGAGCCATGAGTGACTGAAGTTTTTGCTGAGTGTGAGCAGCAATAGCTGCATCATCAGTGAACAGAAGTCCCTTAGACACTTCCTAAGCACCCTTGTCTTTGATCTAAGCCTCAATACCCTCTGTAGCAGTTCTAAAAGCAAATTTGTACAGAACTGAAAAGGATATACCAAACAATACTGGAACCAGTACACATGCCTGTTTCACTCCACTGAGAATCTCAAAAGCTTCATATGTGGAGCCATCATACGTGATGGTCCCCATTATGCCTTCATGCTTTCATGGAAGGCCCTGATAATGCTAAGCACTGTTGGAGGACAGATGATCTTTGTCAGAATAATAAACAGACCTTTCTTACTGATGAAGTAAAATACCTTGGTCAGATCAATGAAGGCAATATACAGAGGTTTGTTCTGCTCCCTGCACTTTTCTTGTAGTTGCATAACAGAGAAAACCATGTTTATAGTAGACCGTTCAGCTCTGAACCCACACTGAGATTTGGGGTAAACTCTGCAAGAATGTGGAGCCTCTTCAGGACAACACATGTAAACAGCTTCTCCACTGTACTGAGATGGGAGATGCCATGACAGTTGTTACAATCGCTTTTATCACCCTTACTTTTATAGATAGTACTAAGTTAGCATTCCTTATATCCTGCAGAACACTGCAGTCTCTCCAGCACTGGCAAGAGGTTAGGTTCCCATTAGCACATTTAAGGATCTCTGAAGGAATACCATCTTTCCAGGAGGCTTTTCCAAAAGAGAGTGCTTTAGTACATCATTCAGTTCAGTCATAGTTGGCAGAGACTCAATGGCAATCAGGGCTCTCTCTGTAGCTATGGTCTCTCTGGCATACAGTTCCAAGTAGTGCTCCACCCAGCATTTCACCTGCTTCGTTCTGTCCTACAAGATGTCGTCTGTGGCTGACTTAAGTGGTGTGATCTTCCTTTGAGATCGACCAATGGCTTGCATGATCCCATCGTACATTACTCGCATGTTACCAATGTCCTCAGCCTGCTGAATCCTGAAGCAAAGTTGGAGCCAAAAAGCAAATTTGGAGCCAATAATCATTTGGATACCACTGAGCTACCTCTTGCACTTGACTCTGAGCACATTTGAGTGCCTGCAAGTTCTCATCATTGGGAGAGGACCTATATACAACTAGTGCCTGTGTCTTCCTCTCAATCAGGGGTGTTAGCATTTCAGTGTGGGCTTCAAACCAATCAGCACCCTTGACTTTCTTCTTCCCAATGATAGATATTACAGTGCTACATATAGCATTCCATAGTTTTTCCCATCTCTTGCTGGTGTCAATGCCATTTGGGCAGGGTAAGGCCTCTTTGAGTGCTTGAAAACACTTGCATACGTTTGAAGGGTCAGGAGTGTTGCCTATGTCAAATTGCAGCCTCCCTTCCCTTTTGGAGTGAAAAAAAACTTCACAGCTGTATGTTCACCTTGCTACACATGAGCAAGTGGTCGGGTCTTACCTTGACACTGCCTAAACTGCTGTGTTTGATGAGGACAAGGTCAATCTGATGCCAATGTCTCAATCTTGGATGCAGCCATGAAATGTTGTGCTGGGGTTTGACAATGAAAAAGGTGTTGGTTATGCAGAGGTCATATTGTGAACAAAGTTCAAGGAGACTGTCAGTGATGGCAGTTACCATCACAGCTGGTCATCCTGTCTGGGACAGTTTGGAACAGGAAAGATGAATGGAAATAAACAGTTTCTCTTGCCCCTATACTGTGGCAATTATTTCCACCTGATCTTACTGAAATTGGTGACTATAAACAGATCAAATCTCACCTACGAACCTACAAACGATACCTGACTGAACAATATAACTGCACATCACAACACAAGCCACGTCACTTAACTCCAGTGGTTTCACTGTTACATATATCCCAGAAAACCTTGGGTGCTTAATCTCCTAACATCTCCAACATATAAAAAATGTGTTAAAATTAGTTTGAAGAGAGTTATACTTATGGAGGACCTAAGTCTGCAAGGATTAAACGAGGAGATCCTGACCTCCAGTATAGAGAGGGAGTGAGAACTGAGTGACATCTTATTTATTTATTTATTGATTTTGTTTGCTAAGATGGTTTGCCTGGGAAAACAAGCCCGTTTTCAGAGAAGGCCCAGGGAGAAAAGCTCCATATATACAGATCAATTACAGTAATGAGTTTCAATAAAGCCCCAAATTTCAGATCAGTTACAGTTATGAGTTACAATAATATAAATAATATATAACCATAAGAACAGTGAATAGATATTGCATTGATTAAATACAATAGGTTACAATTCTGAAAATAAAGTAATATGGCAAAAGATCAATGCAGTATTAGTAGAGAATAAGACAGAGGAACATAAAGGATTGGGGTCTATATTATAAGATCGATGGTTGAAAACATCGAACACCATATGGTCGATGTCTTCAAACATCAAACTTATAAAAACAAAAAAAAGAAAAAAAGTAAAAAGTACCCTAATGGGTTTAAGCAGGGGGCAAGCCCCCCTGCACCCCCACACCCCCTGCTACTTAAATATACCAACTCCGAGACCACACTACATTGCAGTAAATGGAAATCTCCCTTTACAGAGATTTCCGTTTACACATTCAAAGTTGTGCGCTTTCGCTATTCTCGTGTCGACAATATCAGCTTCGATATTGTCGGCTTTCAAGAATATAATATAGACCCAAAGGATTGTATTTAATATAGATGAACAGAGAGAGAAATAGGAGAGGATGATAATTGTTCTTAAAGTTACAGTTTAGTGGAAAAAGTGGAAAAACAACAGGAATAAAAGCAATAAAGTGTGGGAAGGTGGTGTGGGAAAAGGGCTAAGGGTAGGCAGTGAGTATTTAGATTTTTGAAGGAGCTTGTGCAGTGGCTTTCTCTTAGTGCTAGAGGAATGGAGTTTCCATTTCTAGCAGCCCAGGAGTACAAGGAATATCCAGTTGTGCTGTTTGATTTAGGAGTTTTCAGTTGGATCTTAGACAAACAGGGCCTCAGTTAGCAGTGTGTCTGTATCACAAACTATAGAAATCTAGTCAAGGCTCAAACAAAGGCAGAGGAGGTCAACAATGTCCAGTTATGGTTAGCCAACTGTAATTACATTACTGTGTGGTTTAGAGCCAAAAAACAATGTGAAATAAAGGATAAAGGTGATGGTTTGGTATTTCTTGAATGCGGATTTTGTCAGTTTTGGGGAGAGGGTCAAAAGTGGTTTAAAAGAATGAGACAAACTGAGGACATGAAGAAGTTGTAGGAATGTGGTAACGGGTCAGGGACTCCGTACTTAAAGATACAGACCAGGTTTTGTGATAAATGCAAATGGGTAAAATTGCTGTTATAGGAATTACAGCAAAAGTGGGAGCACACAAGGTGTGTGTGTGTATGTGTGTGTGTGTGTGTGTGTGTGTGTGTGTGTGTGTGTGGGGGGGGGTATGGTACAGTACAAGGAGGAAGGCTTACTGGCTTGCTACCTACTGGTACAGAATGCTCATATTATTTTTGCAAGTTATTTCTTAATGTTTGAATTCTGAGTTTATTTTTTTGCTTCTGTTAACAATATTTGTGACTTGGCACTACAGTCTTGAAGCTTACTTCTGTCTGACACTGTTTATGATTTGCTTCTACCAGACACGATGTCTTCTGAATCAGTTTGCTTTTTTTACCCTAGTATGTTGTGTTGGTTTTGAGGAATTATCTACCAATAACTTATTTCTCTTCTTGTTGCTGGAATGAAAGTATGACTCTGGTGCCTGGGTAACATTACGGCTCAGTTTCAATGATTACAACTGCTTACATTAATTAGTAACATCTTTTGGGAATTGTTCATTTGGAATATGTTTTCCATAATGATTAAAGATTTGTTTTAAAACTGGAAAATGTAGCTCTCAATGAATCAGGGACAAATCTCAACAGAATTGAGGAGGCAATCGGGGATACTTTTTCAAAATATTACTAGTGTTAACATGAGACATTGACAGGATAAGAGAATGTGATTAATATAGCAATAACCCATGGCTGAGTGTGGGTAATGCTGGATTTACCCACGGTTGGTCTTGTCCTTCTCTTGCCCTTCAACAGGATTTAGTAAGTTAATGATAGTAGATTCTTGCACCTAGAATGGTAAGCACATCAGTCCTTTCTTATTGGCATGTCACTCAAGTAATTTTACAACCTATGTTTGTCCAATAAGATGTATTTCGTCATGTTTGTGTTTCAGTGTCTTTCTGTTTTCTTTTAATGGAACAACATGACATTTCCTAGATTTTTCTACCACATAGAAAATATCTATGATTAGCAAGGTCACAGAAGCAAATATTATTTGGTTTGCATTATAAAAGCTCCAGTGGGTGCATGTATATGCTGGCTCAAGCTGCTGGTTATGTTTTCAGTCATTGTGCTTGAAAGAGGTTCATACCATATGCAGATGAAGGCAAGCTAGAATCCCCAAATGACTTAGCCATCCTGCAGGAAGGTTTGCTTTAAATAAATATTTGGCGCCAAAATTATGGATGAAAATTAATGCCACAAATGCATTATTGTATCCTTTGGAAAGTCATCTAACCCAGGGAACTACTACATTGACTTCTTTCTTCTTCTTCGTCTTTCAGCTTTTTCCCGGTTAGGGGTCGCCACAGGGCATCACCTGTCCGCTCATGATTGGCAGTGGAGTTTTACGGTGTCGAGTTGCCAGCCTGGTGCCCAACCTTCCACAGAAGGCACACACATGCACACGCTCACACCTAGGGCCAATTTAGAGTGTCCAATTCACCTACAGCATGTCTTTGGGATGTAGGAGGAAACCAGAGCACCCGGAGGAAACCCACACGACCACAGGAAGGACATGCAAACTCCGCACAGAAGGCACCCCAGCTGAGAATCAAACCGGAGAACCTCTTGCTGTGAGGCAGCAATGCTAACCGCTGTACCACCGCGGCCGCCCCTACTACATTGCCAAAAGGACAAAAAGGATTTGTGAACTTTTGTTGGCAGTGACCTAAAGTGTGACCAACATATGTCTATTGTTGTAAGAAATTCCTTCTATATTGCATAGCTTATAAAAAAGGGGATTGTGCCTTGATATATGGATGTCATTGTCCCCTCTACTCAGCCCTCATTAGGCCAAGGATTGAACACAATGACCCCTTTGGAATTTATCTGTCCAAACACATGCAACAACTGTAACATCCACAGAGATACGTTACTAAAAGGAAACAAGGCCTACACAACATGTCCCACTTGCACCAATTCAAATTCCTGTCTTAATACTTGGTATCCTACAGACTGTTAAGAAGTAACTTGTGTCTGGCATGCAAGGAATCCTCCAAACAATTACTGATGGATTTACTGCATATCAGCAAGTCTAATGGCATCAGAACTAGTTGTTCCAGGGATCTAAACTTCTTCTGCAACATCAACAGAATGGTTTGGAGGGACAGGTATATTTCAAAGAGGTTAACACTGCTGTGAAACAGAATCCCCATCCACATTAAACAACATTCTTCCTTATCCATTTTCAAGCGTAACTTAGATCAATGGATGGAAAACATAATTCACCCCAGGGAAGTCCCCTGTACTAATTATGGACAGAGGAAGCACCTAAATGCTTTATCCCATGCATGGGTCCCCCTCAAATTATATATGGCATGATCCCAGTTATTCTCATTAGGGATAATATACAATTATTCACCATGAGATGGGTAAGGCTAATCTATGACCAAATGGGATAAGTTAATTCAATACAAAAAGGGGAACTGGTTAGGCTTAAAATGGCCAACAAGCGGAGCTTGCCTAGCAATTATCTATGAACCTAAAACCATTCTAAAGTTTTGGTAAGTAGAGCAGCTACAGTGTTACTACAGCAGAGGGGTCTTTGTCTTTGTCCTGTGCCTCAGAGTGCAATTAGCTGCTTAGGTTAGTTGTGAAAATCCTCTTGGCTAAATGTTGGAAAATACAAATAAACTTTCCTCAGTAGTAATATACAGATATTTTCCTAATTAAATGCACAGGTGATACAGGTCAAAGGAAGTCATTGTTCCAATGTATTCAGCATTCATCAGACATGCCATTGAATACAATGCCCCCTTTGGTATATACCTAACCAAGCACATCTAACAACTGGAATGTTCACTGAAGTTCCTCACTAAAAGAAAACAGGGAACAAGTAACATGTTCTATGCACCGCCTCAAGGCTCTTTGCCTGTATTCTGTCTCCCACAAGCTGTTGAGGAGAGATCTATGCCTGGCAACAAGGCATTATCAGACCCTGTCCTAATGGACATCCTGCATATCCACCTAACAAACAGCACCAGAATTGCCAGTTCTAAAGACTTGAACCTTGCCTGTGATATAAATAGGACCTGCTGGAGAGATAGGTATGTATCACATAGACTACCCTGTCAATGGAACAGGCTACCCATCCATGTGAAGCAAAGTTCCTCCCTAAACCAATTCAAGTGTAACTTGGACAATTGAATGGGAAACAGGAAATTCATCCCTAATATGGCACCTGTGCCTCTATTGGACACAGGCAGCCTGTAAATAGTTCATCTCCCAAGCCCCTGCTTACACTTATCAAGAGAACGAGAATTTGTCATTTTGTCAGAGATTTGAAATGCATGGCTAGGCTTAAAAAGGCCCTTGTGGTCGTTAGCCTAATAAACACCTCTGAACCTCTTTAAGTAATGGCAGGGGAAAGCTTAACAACACTACACTTCACTGTGTAAGAGAGTGGCGAATTTACAATTTACTTCTCACTTGCTCATGCTTAACATTTGCTGGTTATGATAAATTTTAGAATTACTTTTAAACAATTTCTATCAATATGTTTTTGTAATTAAAATAGGATTACCTTCTATCCTCACCTGTAAAAAAAATATTAAAAAATTGAAATTGCTTGCCACTTTTAGAGTTGCTTGCTGGAAGCAAGAAGGGTTCCTTTGAACAATGTGCTGCCACAGCAGGTAATATTAAAGCACATGGGAAACATTTGGAAAGGTTGACCAAGTGGGCAGAAAGGATGAACAATGTGCTGCCACAGCAGGTAATATTAAAGCACATGGGAAACATTTGGAAATGTTGACCAAGTGGGCAGAAAGGATGAACAATGTGCTGCCACAGCAGGTAATGTTAAAGCACATGGGAAACATTTGGAAAGGTTGACCATGTGGGCAGAAAGGTAGCAGTTCAGGTTCTCTGCAAAGGCACTTGGGTCACAGCAATCCTGGTGTGAAATATTATTTGGGGGAGTGGAGCTGATGGCAACAGAGCAGGAAAAGGATTTGAGGTTGTTGAACTCACCTGGACTGAACCACTAGTAGCAGAGTGACAGTAGCAGTAACATACAGATTGGTGTGATGTATCTTAAGGTAGCATAGACTCCAGAAACAAGAGGGTAATCCTTCTACAATGTAGGGTCCTACTCATACAGCTGAAGAACTACTTGTGTGTAGTTCTGGAGGCCATAGAAGGAAAGGAATACCAGGATGCTGGCAGGTAGAAAGAAGATGATGTCTCTGTACATAGGTAGTTGTATACTGGTGCCATGCTGATGTGCATTGGGTGCTCTCAGATATACATTTACTAGTGTTATGTTTTCTCATTAAAGTTGATAATTGCAGTCTATACTGTACTCTTTGTACTGCTGCCAGTCTTTATCTTCTGTATTTTTCCTTCGTTCTGGTTCATATCTGAAAATGGGTTAGTCTTCCTCACAGTTAACACATAAAAATGAAACATATTTTGAGGTCATACAGCCTTAAAGAATGTGAAAACAGACAATTCCCTTTCATCCACTGGGCACAGACCTGGGGAAGCAGCATATAAGAAGCAGGAAACATCAGGGTACACAGGGCTTGCTCCTGGTGTATTATTGGAGGTCTTGTTTTTTTTGTGTTTTCACATGTTTTAATGCTTAAGGTGCTTTTTGTGTCCAATTCATTCTCTCCATGCTTTACACTTTTTATTGTTGGTCTGATGAGTTACAGATTTTTTAATGTTTTGATGTTATCACGCATTATTGTTATTATAGAGGATTATGAGCAGGTCACTGATGATACTCTGCTTATTATGTGTTTGAGACACGGATGCCAAGAAGGTCACCTCAAGAGCAAAAACACATAATAATAAACTGTTATGATTAGAGACCCCATTATAATTCTTTGTAGTGCATTGAGCTTTATCTGCTCAATGTACTACTTGCTTTAAAAAAAGTGCTAAATGTTTTGTCAGAAAGGCAGTAAACATACTCTGTTATGCCACACAAAGTCAGGGTCACATTATTGGCACAGACAGCAGGCAGAATCTAATTTGCTTTTTAGTTTGCCATTGTCGTTTACTGGTCACTACTGGCAGATTTAATTGCTTGTGAAACCCAATCTGAACAAATCAAACAGAGGGGTACTTAACATTTGTTAAGATCAGGTCTCATCCTATGGAAGTATTTACCTGATTTGTCTTTTTCTGGATATTTGAGCATAATTGCAATGCTCCATGCACTACATGTATTATTGTTATTATTATTATTGGTATTGTTATTTGAAAGAGTGTGTATTAAGCATTTTACAAGTGAAGAAATAAAGCAATATGAAAATTTATCCAGGAGAACACATCAGTGTTATGGTCAGTAGAGAAAAGAAAGAACTAAAAGAAAAGCTTGCCTCCTGAGCAGGTTTAAGTAAATAGAACTAACATTTCCAAAACAGGTCTTAAGATTGCACTCCTGGATCTGTGATGAAGTTATGAGTGAAAAACACTAGTCAGGTATGCACAGGTAACCCTATCATAGATTTACAAACAGGGTAATGGAACAGTTAGCAGTCCACTAGTCTGGCAAACTGAAGGGCCTACTAGTGGCACAGGGAGTCAGAAACTGTTTCAGGTATGTGGGACTCATGTTGTGCATGTCTCAGTGCATTAGAAGTAGTATATTAAAAACTGATCTGGCAGTGAGTGGCAGCTCATGGAGTGGTTGTCAGGTCAACAGTTGAAAGTCTAATAGAGAGAGAGTTACAGTAATGCACTTTAGAAGCATGAAGCACAGTATCAAAGTGGGAAGGTTGTTTGAAGTAATGGGTATGGAAAACATTTTTAAATGATAATATGTACTCTTTACAAGACCCAATACATGTTCCTTAAGACAGCCTATCATCAATGATTGCACCCATATATAATACCAGACTGGTACATTTCAATCGATTTCTATCATAACATCTGGAAAAAAAGTGAGCAAAGTGAGAAGTATGTACATTGACAAGTAACAAGACTGGGTTTTTTTCTGGATGAATCCTAAGTCAGTTTACTGACACCCCAGTTTAAAACAGATTCTAGGTAGTCTGTGAGTTTGATAAGTCAGTTTCATTTTCATAAGTAAAAGTCAGTCTCATTTTCATGATTAAAAGAAAGATACACTTGAGCATAAGATTTGTAAGAAATATCTCATTTGAATGATTGTCTCTCTCAGTGCAGCATGTGTGCCACAAATAATAATGGCGTGGGATCAATCTGTGATGTACCGTACACTCCACTGGATGACTAGCAGGAGAACAGACACAACAAACTGTTCTATGTGACTGGTTGGTAAGGTATATGGAAAACCAGGCAAATGCACTGCAGTGATTTTTTTTATTCATTTTTAATCAGGTAAATGCACTAGGTTCAACTGCCTCTTTTCAGGGGTAACTGTGGAGCACTACCTGGTTAAGTGAGTTACTCAGAGTAACACAGTAGATGAAGAGAGATTGAGAGATTCAAACCCAGGACTACAAGATGAAGCTTGTTAGCAGCTCAGTAAATGAACCATTGGAGGCTATATTAAATATACAATATGCTACTTTGCTGATCAGTCTCTCGGGCGAATCTTCAATATTTTCTTGCTATTTTTAACAAAAATAACACATTTATAGTATTCTCATGGGTCATCCAAATTCAAGTTGTTTTGGTTCATTCTCTGATGCTTTAAATAACTCTCTTTAAATATCTGTGAATCATCATCAGCATTATTATTATCATCAATTCCCTTCTTCCCATTTTCTCAGATTGGGGAGATATCTGTATAGTATTTTCCAATGTTAAATTTAGCTCAAACTGTAGTTTTTGCAAAACTTCACTATCAACTATGCCAGTAACAATTCTCTCTCTTATTTGCTTATTGTTAACTGTCCCAAATTCACAGAATTAAGATAGTTCCTATAAATGTCTTAGAAATAGTTCAACATATTCATCACTGACTTGTGCACACCTGTGAAAACATGACATTTCACTAATCAAGTTTATTTTTGACACAAAACCTTCATCCATTTTAGTGATAACAGACTCAGACATATTTTGCCTTTTTTGCCTTTTATGCTTTTGCAATACTATCAGCTTCTTTCTTTAAGTCAGATGAATAAAAATGCCTGAAAAAATCTACTGCTTTCTAATTTGGATTCACCTAATTTTCTGCATCCATGCCTCTCTGCTTCCATGTTGGCCAGTCAAATGGTGGCAAAATGGTTGAAAAACATAATTTTGTTTTTTTTTTTAGTTTTATAATTTTTTTGTTGGTTGATCGTGGTTGATAATCTTACATTTGACCTGCATATAAAAAATTGCATAAGAAAAACTCATCAAAAACTAGGAATCCTTTGCAGAGCCAAAATCTTTCTTTCCGATGCAACTAAAACTACACTTGCCACTACTTATCTCCTCTCCACACTTCTTTTTTGTACTCCCATCCTTACTAACTTCCAGGCTGCACAAAAATTAAAACTTGAACTATGCTATAACAAAGTTGCTAAGTTTGCAGCAAATATCGCAAGAACCCACCACTGTATAACACTAAAAAACTTAAATTGGTTAGAACTGTCTCATCAACTAACATATACACAGCTTCTTACCACCTATAACATTATCCAGCATCCATATGCCTGTACAGCGCTATAAAATATTCTACACAACTATGTTCCTAGTCAGTCATTGTGATCCAGTGACCAAAAACTCCTGTCTGTCTACAAACCTATCAAATCTGCTGGGCATTGTCTGTACTCGTACAAGGTTGCTAAGGCCTGGAACACCTTACCTGTATCCATCAGGTCAATACCCTCCCTCCAATCTTTCAAAACCACTCTAAAAGACATCCTAGCTAAAATGTGTCTCTTTTCTTGCTCAAAACCATGATACACTATATCCCTAAATGTAAACAAGTATCTTTTCATTCCTTTACCTCTTTACTCTCCCTTCTCCACTTACTCCCTTACATCTATCAAGTTCTCTTCCCTGACATTTTCTCTAAATATACCATAAGCCTGTTTTTCCATCACTTCATATTGCAATTCCTGTTTGTATTAGACTACCTTACCTTTAATTTCCCTACAAACTCTCTAAAATTTCTCTATATATTAAATGATTATCATATAGTGTGCATAAATGCTTATCCAATGTTTTTATAGTATGTCTAATTTGTTATAGTTGTTTAAACTGCAGATGTTTTTGTTTTATTTTTGAAGATTGTAAAATCATGGTTCTTTTGAAGATTTTAAAATTATGGTTCTTAAAATGTTTTGTAATAATTAGGAGCTTTTCTTCCTGGGTCTCCACTGAAACTGGACTTCTACCCAGTTGGACTTTCCCCAGTAATCAAATGTCAGTAAATAAATGAATAATGCCATACAACATTATTCACAAACTCAAGTTCTATGCTCAGCCAAAAAGTCTCTGTTATTACTGTCAAATCAAACTTTGCTGCAGGACATTCATTTTACTTTAATTATGTCTCGCAGCTTTAGAATGCACTTCCACTCCAGTTAAAACATGTAGACAAACTGATCATTTTCAAAGCAAAACTTAAATAATATATAAACAATACTTGGCTATATGCATGCTCAACACCAGGTTAATTTAGTCTCAGCAATTTTCATGACACTATAAAGCAACCTACTTAAATCTATACACACACTACCTGTATACTCATAGTCACAAAACTATAAAGCAATCTACCTAAATCAATACACTCCCATTATCTATGCTCTCATAATATAGCAAATAATAGCCTGGCACCTTGGCTTTCCAAGGTGGTTGTAGACTGATCAACAGCTTAACTTCAGCTATCCCAGTGTAAAAAAGAAACTGAAAGAGAAGGGCCAGGAACTCTGTCACTTTTAGTAAATTAATTTATTGGCTAGTAAGTATACTGCCTGGATGCCAGCAAATAAGAAACTTAGAGAGAGACTGATAGAAAATCAACTAGAAAAGGTGAAAAGAAAACAGTGACTGGAAAGAATTCAATACCTGTTCAGCAAAAAGCAGTTCAAATTTCAGCTTTGGTGCAAAAAAGCAGTTCAAGTTTCAGCTTTGGTGCAAGACACGGCTTCCAGTAATCTAGATGAAAAAAAATAATTCAAACATGCTCAGAGCTGATTAAAATTAACAAAACACTGATGGAGTATATCAATTCAAATAATAAAATGCTGGAAAAAAATGAAAGAAGCTTTAAAGAGATATAAAGGAGAGCTGATAAAACTGCCAAAATCAGAGGTCAAAATGAAGAAAAGGCCAGCTGAGTATGTGACAGGTCAAAAAGAGATGTTTCAGAAAATGGTAGAAATAGAGGACAGAGCAAATAGGGAAAATCTGAGATTTTCTGCTGTACCAGAGAAACTAGAAGGAACACACTATATTAAATTTATGAAGGCACAAGATAAGCAACTGGACTGGTATTCCACAGCAGGAACTGTTAATTAAAAGGGCACAGTGTGTGTGTGTATGCTTTAAATCTGGGCAAACAAACTAATAAAAAACAAAACAGGCAATATATTGAACTCCAAATCACAATTTAATGTTAACGCTTTTGTCCACTAGCATCAATGAACTTCATCAGACACCTATACCTAATTCACACTGCTTATATACAATTCTTCAGTCACTTCAGAATGATGTAAACCATCCCTTAATACAATTTAAAGACACAGCAAAAAATGTGTATAAATATACCCAATACCATAATGTAAAATCAATAAAATGCACCGTATCAAATACAAATATGCGTACAAACAATAATAATAAATAAGTGTGTCAAAGATAAAGATGAATTTCACTGCCTAGCTAAAGATTTCAATTTCAATACATATTTTATAGAATAGGCATCATTGAGGCCAGAGGGGTATGGGCATTCAATCTCAGCTGCCATGCAGCTCCCTTTCTTCCAATTTTAAGGCCCAAGGTCCCCCTCTGATATACTCTCTCTCTCTCTCTCTATATATATATATATATATATATATATATTAATATGATAAATTAATATGATATAATATATATATATATATATATATATATATATATATATATATATATATATATATATATTGATCACACCTGATCAATAACAAAAAAATGAAAACACATGATTGGGGTATAAGCTTATGTGCCTAGCCAAAGCATTATTCGTATTTAACTTATTCACACTATAAATATGCTCATAAATTCATTGTTTAAAATGCCCTTCTGTCTTTCCAACATAAAAGGCTAAACATGCCTGGCACGTTGCAAGATGAATAACCCCCTTAGAATCACAATTAAACTTGCCTTTTGTATGATGCACAATGTTATGAACCACAGACTCATCTGTTATCTTAATATATTTACAAAAATTGCATCACCCACATTTAGACATGTCAAAATGATTCACCTGTTGTTTAGTGCCCCTCTCTAATAAACATTTAAGGTTAAGCCCTCTTCTAAAAATAAGTTTGGGTTTATCGTCCATTTTATTGCTGATGTAGGTGTCATCTTTTATAAGGGTCCAATTCTTATACAATATGTTCCTTATCATGTCCGCATCCATTGAATAAGTTATAATAAAGCCCACATTGTAAATGGAAGTAGAAATACAGACATTAATTCTATCACTACTGGGGATAATATCACAGTTACTATAGTAATTGATATTAGTGACTATATCACTCACATTAAGAGAAACATTCTTAACAGTTGATCCCATATGTGCATCAGGAGTACCTTGGAATTTAATCAGAGTCTCGAGTTAGGAGGTGAACAAAAAAGATCAGCAACATAGAAATTAGTGAATAAATGTGAGACTGCAAAGCATTGATATTATTTGTGAAATGTTGCTCTATAAGAAAAAGTGGAAAGAGTGAACTTTTGTTGACTTTGTTAAACTTGTGGTGACCTGAAAGGCATTTGTCTCATTTCATGTCATTAATGTTTGGAAGGACACCAAGGGGAGGGGTAGAGGAAGGAGAAAGTTAACTGTAAGTAAAACCATTTCTATTCTGAGCCATTTCCATGAAACTGTTCATAAAACAAATTGCATGTTTTATAGTAAAGCATTTTAAGTTGTTCTTATATGTGATAAAGATACTAAAGTAAACCAATGCTTTTATTTTCTTTTTTCTGTTTTAGTATTAAGAATTGTAGGCATTACAATACAAAAGGAGAAAAAAGGCTACAGAAAAGCATGTTAAAGTTAATAGGCTGTAATCTTGGATTGCTGAGGTGGGGAATGGGGTGTAAAACTACACAGATCATATGTATAGAGCTGGTATCTCTTCTCTTACTTTTCCAAAGGTGAAAGTCTGGATTAAGACCCTTATCTTACTCTAATAACAAGTTTTAAGTAGAAACAAGTAGAAAACACTGTATATAATGAAATGTTTTCTTTTAGCCAATAAATGTTTAAGTTTGTCTTTAGAAGACTAGTTGAGGACTACATATTTTATCTCTTACATTTCTGTGGAGAGAAGTTGATTAGGGACAATAAAAAAACTCTGTTTCTTTAAGGCTAAAAGTAAGATTTTTCTGAAAGCATGCAAGTTATTTTTCACATCTGGAAGGGGAATAAGGATAAAAAGAACAGATACCGAATAGCGTAGTAGAAGAACAGGCAATAACATGCGTCTTAGCATGGATAAGCTCAACCTTAGGTTATTCAAGGCCTGTGTTTGTAGCTGTATATGTGGAACAATTGTTCCTATTAGGAGGGTTAAACTTCATTATTTGAAGATGTACTTGGTTTTGTATGTTTGTATTATGTTAACAGGTTAGGGGGTGTTTTGTTTTTTATTTGAGGGCTTTCCTTAAACTGAAAAGTCTTGTAAAATGTGACATAAGTTACAATGCTGATGATAAAAAAACTCCATAAAGGCTAAACCTGCCAAATATTAGTGGGTGCTGGAAATAGACATTAAAAATTTGTCATATATAATATGTGGGAATAATTACTTCTTATCTTAATGGCGACACGTTCCATATTATCTTGGATCTTGAATGTGAATAGTCTCACAAGTATAGATAAAAAGGAAAGAATATTTAACTATATTAAGAAATGCACAGTGCAAATAGCAATGCTGCAGGAGACATTTGGAAAGATGTGAGCATGTAAATTTGTTAAAGAAAGGATTTTGGGATGGATATTAAGCAGAGCATCAGGGACAAAGGAAAAAAGGAGTGTTTGTATTAATTATTAGAGGAGCACCAGTAGTGATGAAAGAGGAAAAAGATAATAATGGCAGATTTGTGGGAGTAAGGGGCTACTGGCAAAGGATGAGGATTATACTGGCATGTATTTATATTTCACCTAAAACTTCTATTATGGAGCTTAAAAAATTGGGAGAAATGATCAGCTTTCAACAGGGAATATTAATAATAAATTGGGACTAGAATTTGATTTTCAACAATCAGGATGCATTTGAGGGGTCACAGAGGGAAAATATAATAAAAAATGTAGATTGCCGAAGAAATTTATGAAAATATTTGGTACGGAAGACATGAATTGAGATGTAAGAAAACAGAGAGAGATAATTTACATATCATTCCCCAAGGTACAATACGTGGGCTAGACTAGACGGAAATTATATTTCACAAGAACATGTGTGCAAATTTAATTGACAGCTTTGACACACATCCAATAACTATTTCAGATCACATGCAAATAAATACCAAGATAAAAATGCAGGGTAATAAAGTAAAGATAAGACAATGGTGCTTCACCACCTACCCGTTAAAAAGAGAGGAATTTAATCAATGTGTAGTGTAAATTATTTAGTGTTATTAGGGAAGATAGAACATTTTAAAAAAGGGGAAGCACAAAACTTCTGGAAAAAATAGTTGTGGTCACTGTAATATCTAAAGACAGTAAAAACCTATCCAATCAATCTTCATATAGGCCAATTTCAAATTTAAACCATGATTATAAAGTGTTTATGTCTATAATAGCTAAAAGAAAGGCAACCATGTTGCCAAAGTTGATAGATGTGGGTCAGTGTGGTCTTGTGGAGGGAAGGCACACATTTGACAACAGTAATACAACAATGATGATCCAGAGGGAAGCAAATATAAGAAAATTCCACTGTTGTTGGTGGGTCTTGATGCACAGAAAGCATTTGACAGAGTAAGCTGGGATTTTATGTGTCGGCCAATGGAAGCATTTGTATTTCCTGACACAAATGAAGAAAGGAGATTCTGGCAATATTGATGACTGCAATTAGAATTACAGAGAATAGGCAAGCAGGAGTTGAAATTTACTGGAGGAAGCTGGCAAAGAAGTTGCGCTATTGGGAACAACTAATTAGACAGAGAAAGGTAATAGAATGGGAAGACATTTGAACAGCAGGCTAGAGATTGCCTTCCCTAACAGGGATTTCATATCATAGTATAGGCAAAGAAAAAGGGACAGGGGAATCCTAGTGAAAGACATGCACTAGTTGAGTTTTTAGTTGAATTTAGAACAGAAGCTTCTGTTAAAAAAGAGATAGCAGGGCATATAAAATATTGGACAATAACTATAAGAATCAATCAGAGGAGGTGAGAAAAGATTGGGAAGAGAAATTTGATAAGCAATTCACAATGAAACAATGGGAGGAAATATGTATGGCTGCCAAATATGCAACAACATGTAGAAGATTTAGGATGTTTCCCTGGAAGTGTTTGCATGGGTACTTTTTTATCCCAAGCAGACTCCAGAGAATTTTTCCTCATGTAGATGGCAAATGATACAGGTGTAATGGGGAAGAAAGAGGTACCTGGGAGCATATGTTTTTGGACTGTAACGAGCTCACAGACTTTAAAAAAATCCCACAGAGTACTTTGACAGGAATAATGGTTGGGTAAATGAATGTAGCTAAGGAAATTATTTTTTTGAGCTGGGATACAATATCTGAATTGCTGAGACATAGCAAGACTTTGTTAAATTTAGTTCTATTGGGTGATAAAAAAAGCAATTACTAAAAACTGGAAATCATGTCTAAACCAACTATACTTGAAATAGTGAATATTGTAACAGAGATGAAAGAACAGGACATTGCATGTTTAAAAAAGTGTGAGGAAATTACATAAGAAAACATAGAAATTGTGGGAAAACTACATGCAAAAAAATGTCTAGGAGGAGGAGGACTGAGGCTTAAGAGATGGCAAGAACTGAACAATCTATATAATGTTAGACTGATTATACTGTATAGAACAATATATGTGATGTATAATGCTTGCAAATGTGAACTTGTTAATATGGTTTGATTACTTCTATGTAAGTAGAAATGTGTCATGTCACAAGTGAAAATTAAATAACGGTGTGTTTAAAAAAAAGCCTGGCATCTCTATTTCCCCTTTTTCTGACTATCACTCACAGTATTTCCTTAATCTCCTCCACTTCTATAGTCTTTCCTTTCTCAGAAATGGAGTATATGTTAAGCTTGTCTATTAAATTTTGTATACCTTAGTTCTTCAATTGATAGCTACCTAATATCTACTGAATGTATATATTTCTGTATGTAAACAATTGCATTGAATTTAAATGCTTCCGATGCTGCAGTTGTATCTGTGGAGCTTTTTGCCCTGGCCTCCACTGAAGGTGGGCTGTTATGCTCAGTCAGACTATCCCAGTTAACAAATGCGAATGAAAAAAATAAATAAATAATCTCATCACCCAGATGTCCTTTAGTATACAGTAGTCACAAGTATGCACACTTAATTGTATGTTACCTGGTGGAAAATGAGGTATGTGTTTCCCAAATGAACAGAGACACCGCCCTAATCCTCACTGCTACAAAGTCAATACTTGGTTTCAGCTGTAATCATCTGGGTGTGTCATTCTACCTGCCTCCAGCAACTGTAGCACAGAATTCTTGGGTGATGCAGGTAATCAGTAAAGTGTTTTTAATTCTGTCTATTCAACTTTGCCCCAGATGTTTTATACGATTTTGACTGTCTTAGAAGAGTGAGTCACTACTTTAGTCAATTAATTCATTTTTAAAGTGCCAACATTACCTTATACATTTTATCAGTTTAATTTCTGAATAGACTCTGGAGCAACAATTACCGCATTAAAAAATTAAAGTAATTAATTTCTATTCAGTGAGTTCATTCATTAAAAGTACTGAATAAAACTCTGAATTTTTAAGAGTTACTTGCAGATGAATCTGAAATTATAGCATGGTACTAGTTCAATGCAAAAGTCATTTGCTCATAAAATGCGAAAACAGTAACTTTCTGTTTCTTTTCATAAAAATGTTATGCAGACTCCTAGCACTTAAAATTTTCAAGTTACTTGCAAATTGAAACAACTGATTTATTTCCCAAGAATGAATGAATTAATGAGATGTTATTCAGCCTTAAGAATGAAACTGCAAGATAAATTTGTACAAAACTTTCTCAAGTGATGTCAGGCTGAGGCAACCAAAAACATTCTCTTTAGATAGGCTAACCCAAGTTCAGGTGCAGATCATATCTTCTCACAAAGTCTGGACACTCAACTGCTGTGTCAGTGGTAGACAAGTGCAAAAATTCAAATTACAATTACTAGTGAAAAAATATAATTTCCATCAGTCCACAGCAGAAGGTATAGCAGCACTCAAAAGTCAGCAACCACGAAGCACTGTCTCAGTCAAGTGATAATTGCAGCAGGCATCCTACAAGGATCTGGTAAAAAGAGAACTCCACAAAGGATAATTATTCCAAGTAGTGAGTCTGTCTACATGGGTCTGTTAATTCAAGGGAAATCCTTGCTTTTAAGACATTAATGGTGGAAAAGCTAAATGGCAGTTTCAGCTTGTTTTAATATGAATATCCCATCAAATGCAGATAGGTAAGAAAAAGAAGACAAAGAAGAGGCAACCATTAGGAAAAACAGTTTTATTAGACAGAACACAGTATGATCAGAAAAGTAAGATCATTCTAATAAAAATAAACATCACAAGATGCAAAGGTCCTAATCCAGCTTCTTGATGTCATTCTATTAATGGTACAGCTAGCTGTGGTTAAAACTGAGTCATGAGTATGCTTGATTGAAGTGGAGGCAGTTATCTAGAAAAGTCTAAAAATGAGCAATGTAACCATAGCTATAGCTATAGAATACATGTGCAATGCAATGCTTTTATAACCAGCATCTGCACAGATTTCCTGTGACTTTCAGATTATCCTTTAAGCACTTTTGATCATATATGTGCATATATTTTTTAACTACCATTGCATATTTATTTATTTATTTATTTATTTATTTATATTTGGTTAACAGCAAAGTCTGACTGGGCAATACCCATTTTCAGTAGAAAATTATACTTAGTTCCAGTTAAACACAGAGTAATTAAATGTCTATTCACATTTATACACATACATTAGTTACACATACAGTACTTACTTTTATAGATAGATAAATATAGCTATATAGCTATAGATTAGATACAGATATACACAGATATTGATAAATTAGTAAATATAGATATACATATAGATATATAGATAGATAAATCTACAGTTATCTGTATCTATCTATATCTATATATGAGTGCCTCATCATTGCCAAACTGTCACAAGAGCGAAAACAAAACAAGTGATGTTTTTAGGTTGAATCGAAAAAGACAGAGCCTAAAAAAAAAAAAAAAAAAAAAAAAAGACAAAAGTAATATTTTTTGCTGAGGGGCAGACCTCCCGGCACCTCCCACCACACTCCAGATTATATATGCCAACTCCAAGTTGCACAGCAGTGGGTTAAGGGCAAGTTCTCAGACTCTGCTGTTCCACACAGAAAGCAGCCGAAAGGCTGAAAAACAAGTCACAGCCATAAATATACATATATATATATATATATATATATAATTATATAGTTTAACAGTTATATAGTTATAGTTATAATTTGAAAAAGTAAACACTCATATGAGTGAATGCTTTTTTACTGTTGCAAAAAGGTGAATGCCAGTATGAGAGAACGCACTTTTAAATGGAGCTTTTGCATACAACCTTTTGTAAGAGATTGCATTACAGCAGGGTAATGGAATTTGCCCTCACCCCACTGTAGTGCAATCTCAGACTTAGTATATATATATATATATATATATATATATATATATATATATATATATATATATATATATATATATATATATATATATATATATATATATATATATATATATATATATATATATATAATTAGCAGGGGGGTGTCCAAATGCAGGGGGGCTTACCCCATTCAAAAAAGAAATCAATTTTACTTTTGCATATTTTTGATCATTTTAGATTTGTTGTAAAATGATCACTCTTTGTACAATTGCTCTTGTGAGCATTTGATATTTCATGAGACATACACATCACACACACACACACACACACACACACACACACACACACACACACACACACACACAGTATTGCTTTATGCCAGATGTTATGTAAAATATCTAAAATATCTACTGACACTGGCAGCAAGGTACGAGTTTACACAGGCAATCAAATCAGCTTTAACTGTGCTATTAACTAACTACACTAATCATGTTATCCTGATGAAGTTACTTAGTATTTTGATAAGAAATAAGCTGGACTATGACTGATTCATTCAATCAGGTTAGAGAAAGACAAGGGCACTGTTCCCATTTTTTTTTAACTAGTGTTACCTCAGAGAATAAATATTCCCATTTATCTGACTTGCTGTGATCCCAGAAGTAGTATATTCCTAAATCAAGGTTTAGGGCATAACACTCCCTATTGGAAGGTACTGGGCGCCCATTCCCAATACAAAAATGTTAACATTGTGTTATTGTACTTCTTATCACTATGGCCAGATAGCATAATGGTAAGGTGTGATTGATAAAGCAGCCCTCAGTATATTCAACATCAGTATAATCAAGCAGACTTAATGAGTAATAAAAAAGTGCTAGCCCCCACAATTTAATTTCCAGTAGATGATGCCAACATCACTAATACTCTATGTTTAGTACTAGTGCAAATGTTATAGTGCTAATACAGTACAGTTCGGTGTGGGAGGGCTGGCAATGGAGCAGAAAGAGGAAGACAGTTATGGAAGAAGTGCAGGTCAGCAGGTTATAGGGTCAGACTAGCAAGGAAATAGGCAGAGCTTCTCAAGTGATTGTATAAAGATCTGCATGGTGAAAAGATGCAATTTCATTTTTTTTTAATTTTGAAAAGGAGTATGTGAAATATAGCTCAGTATAAAATCTACGAAAGAGATACAGCAAAGATCTAGTCAGAGGTGGTGGGTTTGGCTTTATGGATATCTTGTCAAAAGAGCTAATGCTTAAAAAAAACAATAATTTATTGGCTTCAGAAAAAAAGGATTTGTATAGTGCAAAAGCTCAAGCTGTCAATTATATGTCAACAAAAAGGCATTTATTCTTATGTAAATGTGCCTCCTGGTAGGCATTTGACCTCCTCATCTCCCAAACTGCCTTCTGTCCAATGTACTATGCAGATGATAAGCTTCTCCTTAGTGTAACTATCCTTTTCACCCTGAATAGCCTTTTGACATGCTACTGCAGCAGGGCAGCATGGTTAAGTCAGCCCCACACACTTCTTGTTCAAGTCTACATTCCAGCTGCACCGGTCAAGGCTGTATCTTTAAACAACAGTTGCACTAGTCGAGGCTGTACCTTTAAACAACTGTTGCACCGGTTGAGGCTGTACCTTTAAACAGCTGCTGCACTGGTTGAGGCTGTACCTTTAAACAACTGCTGCACCGGTCGAGGCTGTACCTTTAAACAGCCGTTGCACCAGTCGGGGCTGTACCTTTAAACAACCTGCTTCTCTATCTCTAAGAGTATGTAGAAATGTATGCACATCCACATGATAAGAGACTTGATGACTACTCGGTGCATAGACAGAAAGCTCAGGAAGCTGGTCAGCAATGTTGGAGTACATCAATATGGACTTACTGCTTCTACAGGAGGCACAGGATCCCATAACCATAAAAACCTTCTGTAGACAGCTTCTCTATAGCCATTACAAAAGAGTAGCTGGAGCATTGTCAGTGTCTTTCCACTACAAGAATACAGTAGTATATAAAATGAAGAAGGATGAATCCTTATGTGAAATTAGTTAAACCTATTAAATGCTCCTTCATATTTTCATCCAGAACAGTCAAACTTCTATCATGATTTCATTTATAAAGTTAATTATTTTTCTTCCCAGATTGCAGTTTTTGAGCATAAACATGTATGGTTTGGAGTTCTGGAATTCACACACACACACACACACACACACACACACACACACACACACACACACACACACACACACACACACACACACACACACACACACACAAGCATGCATTGATAGATGGGCAGATGAGCAGACAGTCAGAAAAAGAACGTAATGGGCCAGATCATACATAGGCTTATAAAGAAAAGTTTTGTTTCTATCACCTTCCCTCTCAAGTGTACCTCATTATGAGGAATATTTCTCACTTTGAATCTTAAAAAAACATGTTCTGTACTGATCCACACTGAGTGGGACTGTCACACATTCATTAATAACTTTTTAACTAACATCTATGGTATATAATGCTAAATAATATTAATTCATCAGAATAGCATTATAATCGTGCTGTGAGGCAGTGAGCTTCCAACCTAAAGCTGTAAGATGGCAGCAAGTGTTCACATTTTGACCATTGTTTCATATCATGAGAGGTAGTGTTCTACATTTTGGAGATGCAAGGTTGAGAATTGTGTATATCATCTATCATATGAATTAGTAGCAAACTGATGTAGAAGTATTTTAGCACTGCACAAACAACTCTGAAACAGCACTTAGCCTTTTGGGTGTTTTTACATTTTTTACCACTTTACATTAGTAAGTTGCCTGTTAATGAGAATCATCTATGCTGACTGCATATATGATTACCTTGAAGACGTTCCTTACAGATTTAGCTCCAGCTCTCCATAAGTGTTGGATACAAAAACAGAATTACATGAAAATCAAGTTGTTTCAGAAACTAACACTACTTAGAATTACAAGCAAAATCTACTTAAATTACATATGACAGGAAAAAACAGAGTAAACAACTGCAGTCTTACACACACACACACACACACACACACACACACACACACACACACACACACACACACACACACACACACACACACACACACATTCCAGCAAAATGAGTGACTCATGAAAAGAGTAATGGAAATAAGTTCACATATTTAGGCCTCTGTTTATTTTGATTCATTTCCTGTAACCTTCTCAAGGACATTTTTCCACGCCTCTTAGCAGACTGGAATGCATCTGCATATGTTCTAAAAAGCCTTGTTCAGTGTAAGCCTGTGAATCATTCTAACAGAAAACTCCCCTTCTGCCTTTTCCAGATGTCTTACATTGTGGAAACACACAGAGACTTTGTAATTGCAACTGCAGCTCTAGATTCATAAAGTATTTCTGTATTTTGCACCATACAAAAATTGGCAGGAAAATTACCATTGAAAATAACTAAGTAAAAAAATTACTAAAATGAAAAGAATAAAGTGTATTTACCAAAAACCATCAGAGATTATCTATCCTGCCTTTCTCTTGGCTAATGTCATCACACTTTTTATGGACGTTGTCATGTAAATACATTTCATACATTGAATACACCCATTTCTGCTCCATTTATTGGCATCTCCCTTCTCACAGTTTTCTTTTCTTTTTTCATCTTGAGTCTACATAAGTTTATAAATTCTGGATTGACATTCAATGAAACCAGTTAGAAAAAAGTTATATATTTAAATGTTTTAAAACATTGTTGCACCCACCCTGTAATTATTGTCCAGTAATGATTGCACTAACTGCCATAGCTGTGATGTCATTCCTATTTTCACTTGGTTGCAGTCTCCGAGATATTTATGAAACTATTTACCTTTGTCTCCCAATGGGACAGCCTATTGTGCGTACGCAGTGTGCACTTCCCAATCTCTGCAATGCTCTACTGCATGGTTTTGTTCCTTCCCATGTACCTTGCTTTACTTGCTCCTTACCTTATGTCTTTACTTTTTTGTGTCACTTTGTCTAGCTGACTCGTGAACAAACAGCTTTACTTCCTAACTAGCTGAGTCTAGTTCTCTACACTCTTTCAATATCCCAGCGTATTTGCCTTCCTCAAAATGGCACTTATGAGAACTTCCTGGATCTAGGATATTTAGTTGTAGTACAATTGCCCAAACTACTTTTTTTTTTAAATGACAGCCTCAACTAGAATCAGGATTTTTTTTATGAGTTTTTCTTCTGTGGGAACTGAATGCAACACACATCTCTCTCACCCCTTCCCCCACTCTGCATGCATGAATCTTCAACACTCACCCCCTGCATTTTTATCATCATCATCAACATCAGAATAGCTGCACCTTGGAGATAGAGAGAAATATTCTTTTGCATTTTCTCCCACACTGCCAGCATATGACTTTTTCAGTCCTCCATCCAATAGGATGAAATGCGATCAGAAACATTCTATCAAATCTCTGGCTTGCTGTTCTCATTAACTCTTATCTGTTTCCCATCTCTTACTTCCAGAAATCCCTGCTCGTTTTGTTTGATGCCCTTCATGGATGCCTTCTCCTAAAATCCTGAATATTATGCCCATATTCTGGTAATTGGATTAACTTTTGGATAGCACAGTTCAGTCTTCATCTCATTTGTTTTTAAGTACCATCTAAATCTCAACCTCCAGTTTTATGTCCTCCTAGGCCTCAACATGACAAATTTAGAGGAATAAAATTTCACCTCTACAAGGATATCACAATAGGTATTAATGGATTTACTACACAGCACACATCTGTGAATCTTACCACTCAGAATGTTGCAGGAGCAATATCCTGGATGTAAAAGGTCAATGCCAACAAAATGTCAGAGGGCAAGAAGACAGATGGAAAGATCAGCCACTGGCATGTCAGCACACAGGCCAAGTCTGGAGAGTGCACAGCCAATACTGGCTGTGTATGTCACATGGGAAGGGGGGGCCAGAGCAGAGCAAAGGTAACTACACAAGCTCCAAAATACACAGCAGCAGCATACTGACACTGACACATCATAATGCTGTAATATAGCAGTGCAACCCACAGTACAGGTAGAAAGCACTGGCCAAGGTAGGCACATCTGTAGTTAGGCAAACCTGTTATATGTAGATGGCCATAGCTGACAACCTGCAACCCTCAAAAAGAAGGACAAAGAACAAGCACCAGTGTAGGTGCTCCTATGAAGTAATGGTACTAATGACAGAGACTCAGAATAGAAAACAAGTTGAGAAGTAACATTATAGTCTGACATTCAGGATAGCTGTCCTTATGCCACTTTGTTCGGCACTCCTCAGACCTATCATTGAGTACGATGCCATCTTTGGTAGGTCCCTAACCAGGCACATCCAACAATCAGAACGTCCACAGAGATTCCTTACTAAAACAATACAGGGTGTAAATGACCTGTTCTGTTCAGACAATCTTAAAGCCCTATCCCTGTATAAGTCTCCTACAGGCTGTTGAGGAGAGATGTATGCCTGGCATAAAAGGCATCTTTGGACCTTGCTCTGATGGACCTCCTGCATAACCGCAAAACAAGCAGCACCAGAATTACCTGTTCTAAAGGCTTAAATCTTACCTGTGATATACTAAGACTTGCTTGAGAGACAGGTATTTATCCCAGAGACAAACAGTATCTGGAACAGGCTTCCCATCCATGTTAAGCAGAGTTCCTTCTTAACCCATTTCAAGTGCAAACTTGGATTAGAAACTGGAAATTCATCCACGATTTGGCAGCTATACCTCTAATAGACATAGGCAGCCTGTAAATGGTTCATCTTCAATGCCCCCTGCTTATAAATGTTTCAATTCCCAAGTCCCTGATTACACTACCAAGGGTACCAGAACTTATCAGAGATCTGGGATGAATGGCTAGGTTTAAAAAGGCCTAAGCTATCATTAGTCTTGTACACAGAACCATACTATCATAATGTGCTTGTGTAATCCATAACCTTCTCCCCAAAACATGTGTAATGAAGGAGGGAAGGGGCACAATAAGAGTCAAAGTAGGTATGACAGTACAGAGTAGGGTCACTGGAAAGCCATGCATAGCTCAGGCTAAGCAGTTTCACTGTTGCACCCAACCAGTGATCTGTATACGAAGGTACACAGCCTGCAATACTGTGGTACAGATAGACAACATGGAGAACAGGTAACAACACCCTGGGAAAGATGCAGACAGCATAGTTAAGAAATATGTTGCCCCAGGGACACACAACATAGAGGCTGGTATAAAACAAGCAATACTACATATCATGGCAGCCTCTTCAAAGCACTCGGCACAATGCAGAATTGATGGATATTTGCAGTGTGAAATCAGGTGGAACAAGACTCCGGTAAGCTGTATTTGGAGGAAAACTCCCCAACATGCTGTGCACCTCACAGACAGAGATATCACATAGCCATACTATGCTGACTTGTATCTCATCAAAACAATAGGTGTAGATGCCACTGAAAAACAGCTATCCCTAGCTGAGTATCCTAAATCCAAGTTGTGGTAAGTGCCATTTTGATCACACCACGAGAGTGACTCACCCATGGACATAAACACATAAATATAAACCTGCATTCCCTACTGCAGGGGAAAGCCCACAATACTTAAAATCTGGACATTCTGAGAAAATCTGAACAGTTGAGAGGAATTAATACATCTCCCCTTTCTCAGTAACTTCTGGGTGTGTACTTCGGTGTATATATGTATGTGTTATTTATTTATTTCTTTTATATTTGATTACTGGGTTGGTCTGACTGGGCAATCAGGTGCCCATTTTCAGCAGAGACCCAGGGAGAAAAGCTCCACATACATGACAATCATAAAAAATACAAAAGCTCCACATATATGATAAAAATACAAAAGTCAGAGATAAGTACAAATTAGTAGAGCAAACAATAGTATATCATGGTACAGAATGAGAAGTTAAAGAAGTGTACAATATATACAGTGTACAGTAGTAAAGCAGAAAATATAATGTAAGTAAGAAAGTGCAGTAATATTATATACAGTTATATACATACAATTCGTTACGGTATTTTTTTCTATGTGTTTGACCTTTGAGTAGTGCCAGAGGAAGATTTATCTAATGGTGGTAGTAGGGCTAGCCAGGTCAATTGCCAGATGAGATTTATCCAAACAGAGATCAGCACTCCAAGTCCAAATCAATATAGATCAGTAAAACTCCACAAATGACACAAAAAAATGTGCAATAACGAATCATTTTTATATGTGTGGTAATGTCATCTGGTAAAAAACACAGCAGGAAAGCAGAAACAAGCTGAACAAAAAACGGCACGGACTATTTTATTTACGTAAGCACTTTCAGCTAAGCAGATGCCCAGCCTTCATCAGACAAAAATCATTTAACACAGCTTAATTTTTATGTAAAATTTTCGTGTTTGCTCTTTAATGTCATCTGGTGGCAAATTACATTCAAACAATAAGCATACTTGGAAAAGAACAGCAAGCTAAATATACACTACTTGGCTAGGTAAAAAGCAAAGCAAGCACACCAGTTTCATTTCATGGCGTCATCAATACAGTAACAAGTACGTTCAAACATAAGGACTAATAAACCAGCTTCTTAAAAAGACAGTAAATAAATTCAGAACTACTTGGTATATATTACTAGTAAACCAATACTGAAACATAATAAATACTTAAACCTAAAGCATAATTAAACTAAGCTAAATGTATAGCAGCTATGAATATTCATTAAGGCCCTGCTCATATGTAGCACCCAAATTAATGATCCATAGCTTTTCTTTTTGATCCAAAAAACAGTATTTAGATATTTTTGATAAATGGTTTCCTATACACACACACACACATATATATATATATATATATATATATATATATATATACATATATATATCTATATATATATATATATATATATATATATATATATATATATATATATATGTATATAGATATATATATATATATATAGATATATATATATATATATATATATAGATATATACAGATACACACACACACACACACACACACACACACACACACACACACACACACACACACACACACACACACACACACACAGATACATATACATATACCAAAGTACAAACCCAGAAGATAGTGTGAAAGGGGAGCTGGGTTGTTTTCTTTGTGGTCAGATGATCAACACCAGGCCATCAGCACATGACAGTCACCTGCATCTTGCACTGGCAGTTAGACTTGGAGAAGATTTAGATGGTAATTATTGCATTTACATCATACTCTTTCTTTTCTCTAAGGCTGTGTGATGTTGAAGTGGGTATGTTTATATTCTGAGGGAGTGTGAGCTTGTCTTCATGTCAAAGGGTGCAGAGGGGCTTGTCCCAATGCAAAACTAAATATTTTTTTGTGATGCAACCATGAAAGTGCTGCTGCTTTGTGTAGTGACACCCCCCAGGGGTGGATGTTCCAGGGTTAAATAATCACATCAACTACATGAGATATGATTGTGCATCATAAACCCAAACAATCTCACTGTCTCACTCTGCACCAAGTATAACACTCATTACAAGGGGAGCACAACTTTGCTGAACTGTGAGGTCATTGAGTGAATACTTACAAATAGAAGTTGTGTCCACCATACCACCTGTTACCTGTACATAGCAAACCCTGGTGTAAGGGAAGAAGGCAGGATGGAAGCAGACATCCCAAGCATAGTGGAGTTAGCCACCTCCATGTGATTAGTATCATCACTACAAGGCATGTTGGATTGTATCACTCACTACATCTGTACATCAGTAACAGTACACGATTGTGTACATTTGTCTGGTGGCCACAATATTGGCCCTAGTGTTTGGCATGGTAGCGACCTCTGCAAGTCTTCCATAGTCAAGGAAGCAGCACAAACTAATGAAAATGCACCATGGAAGTATTACTGCTAACAATGATATGCAGGCAATCACAGTATGTATATAAACATGGAGACAATATATATATACACCAAGTGCAGCATGCATACTTACATGGAAGGCTGTAGGTCATGACATGACCCTGCTGAACACCTGAGAGGGCAGTGGGAGGAGTGACACAGCAAGGAAAGGTTCCACCATGCTGGGACCACTTATGTGGCAGCCATGTTTATAGACATAGTCCACTGTATGGCACGATCCAGAGACAGACACATCTAGTCACATACTGTGCTGCACAGGCTGGAGCTGGGTTAGCTGGGGTTACACTGTGGCATAGCAAGTATTGGGAAGATCATTAAATCCCAGAGAAGTACTGCCTGGTATGCTCATGACAAGGTAGGGCATGATAATGATGGGAATCTGTCTGCCACAGTATACAGAGTTTGGAGCAGGACTCCACCATCATATACATTTCCACAGTGCTATAAGACTACTGTAGAAGCATCCATGATGCTGGCCCATGTTCTGCAGTGTGTCAATACTAGGGGAAGCTGCTCCCACAAATATATGCTGTGTGTATAGTGAGAAAGACGGGGCCCTATGAATACAACAGGCCAGGTAACATTCCTGTCTGTATACAATGACATGTTCAGAGTACTTGGCCTGTTTCTGATTTTCTAGCCTATAAAGAAAACTATGTCTCTGCAAAGCAATTCTGTGGAAGATTTGGTGCTATACATGAGTATGGCACCTGGTAATCTGGGATTTATCTACTATGTCATACCCTCCCAGAAGTGTAAAGCATGCTAGTAATAGATGGTTATCTACATATTTGGGAGTGAATGACTGACAACAAGTCCTACTGATGCTGTGATTAGAAACTGACCCAGAAATGAAAGGACTGGAACATTACCACTGCTGCTGTTAGAGGGAAGATCCTGCAGAAGTCCACTGGCCACTAACATTCCCCCTCTAATTTTACAACAAAAAAGATCTCAAATGTAGTACTCAAGATGTGTAAAAAGGTCTGCACCAGCTGGGAGAGCCCTAGTGTCATCATGCAGGATGTGAATTGCTGCAAGTTGGAAGAGGCAGAGATAAACCTACCCAGCAAGACAGTACTTTGCAGGCATAACAGTCATAGGTGACTGAAGGCCACCACCATTCTACCCAAAAATATATCCACACTGAAGGAGTTTGGTCCATTGCAGTAACCTGTGAGAATGGAGACATTTATTCACCAGGTGGTGGATTTATTTATTTATTTAACATTTGTTGACCGGGGAAGTCCGACTAGGTTCCACAGATCCTGTTTTCAGCGGAGGCCCGGGGAGAAATGCTCCAGAAGCATGTCTTTAGAATTTGAAGGGTGATTCCATTATCCCATTGCTGCTGCTGATGACCATGGCCAACATCAAAGGTACAGTGAATATGAGAATGATTTTTATGGATAGTAAATTCCCGGCTAAGAACACCTTGGCTCACCAGCTGTACTCCATACATGGGTTTGCTGGGCTGGAGGAGAGTCAACATATTCTACCACTGATGTACTGCTTGATGGTCAATAAGTCTGAGGCTGCATATACAGCCATGCTGCTAGCTTTGAAGGACATGGCACACAATGATGGTCAGTAGCTCAGCCCAGCATTTATCAAATGCAATTTTGAAAAGGAGATTATAAATGCCCTGTACACTGCCTTTCCAGATTCTACCTCAAGGGTTGTAAGTTCCACTATCCTAAGATAATTTGACAACAGGTGCCAAAATAATAGCTGGTTTCCATATATGGCATGGATCTTACATTTGCACTGCTGTCTCTGACCTGCCTTAACAGTGACTGCATCCTTGACATGTACACCACCATCCATGTGAATCTACCATGCAATGCAACAAGATTGCTATATGTTCTGGAAGATTACAACATCCTGAGGTAGAAGAAACACTATAGCTTATGACAAGGCAGGATTTACAATGTGGCAAGCACCTACCAACCCCAAGTTCCTGAAGTGTTGATCTACAGTGTGACAGATTTTCATGTACAAAGAAACTCCTGGGGTTTCTTTCGGTATCTGTGGGGGTCCTTCTCTACAAATTATAACGAGAATGATAATGCACTGTGGAGTTATGGAAAGCCCCATCCAGGGATACACCTCAACCCTAAATGTGCCCATGAGTTTGATCATGAAATATGTTTTTGCAGCTAACTATGGTGAGGGACCCCCTGTCTGAAATTTCTGGTGTAGCAAGCAGCCTGTGGCTATGATATGTGAATGTCCTCCTGCTTCCCCATGCTGTATCCAATAGTTCTGTTGTTCTTCTGGGTTGATGCCCCCTCACATATATAGACACATTTACATGTCTACTATAGGGCCTTCTATCCTTGGTACACATTTCTGTTGTAGTTCACTGCATGTATCGGCTGCTTGTTTTATGCTGTATCCTGCTAGTGTATTAGTGCTTGCACTCATAAATCTGTATTTTCTTCTTGCTCTGTCACTTTTTTATGATAATAAAGTTTGAAGCCTCTCTATCTTTGACCATTTGATATCTCTGCTCTCTTCTTGCTCATTTGTGCATTCCATGGCACCTATGCTGCACAAGCTTCTTTCATTTATTGTGCACATGCTTGGCTCTTCCTGTGTGCAGTCTGTATATGTATCCATCTGTTGCCTACATCAGCTACTTTCTCTTGTGCCATGCAGCAATAGAGGAGACAATCAGTTTCTGCAGTCCATCAGTCTAATGACACCAATTTTATGGGAAAATAATGCAGACTTTTCATGTACCAACTACCATCACCCTCCATGGCTGTGGCCTATTGTGCCACCATGGTGGCAATCATGCCATGCCAGCTTCTTCCAGCTGTTGTGCAGATCACTCTCCTTCTCCTTTGTGCTTTGCACATGTACATCCATCTATCCATCACCTACATTGCTGTTTGTTCTCATGCTGTATGGCAATGGAAGAAACCATTAATTTCTGTAACCATTCATTATTCTTTCAGTGACTTTATAAGATGATGGTGTGGACCTTTCAGCAGCTTACTATCACCAACATCGGGTTCATATTAGAATGCCGAAAATGCATTTTGTCAAATGCATTTTTGGTGACACATATAGGGCGAACAGGCAAAACAGCAAAGCAACTGTTTAGCGAATTCTTTCCCTGGGAAATAAGTCACTTGACCATTTCGTTGCTTTGCCTGTTCTGGGGTGTAGTGTGGTCCCTTGCCCAGTATAGCTCCCAAGCATGATTGTGCAACAGTTACTGACCTTAGGGTTAGGATGCGGGTTAAGGTAAGTGCATATGTATGAAAGTGTTTACTGTTTTTATTTTGCGTTAAATGTATGGTTGAGTTACGTGTGTGTGTGTTTTTAGCTGTTTACTTTTGTTTTGGGGGGGGGGGTGGGATTAGGGTTAAGGCAAGTGTGTTTGTGTTTGCAACTGTTTATGTAAATGTGCGAGAGTTACTGACCTTAGGGTTAGGGTGTGGGTTAAGGTAAGTGCATATGTTTTAAAATGTTTACTGTTTTTTTTTTTGTTAGATGTATGGTTGGGTTACATGCATATGTGTATTTAGTTGTTTACTGTTTTTTGGGGGGAGTATAATTAGGGTTAAGGTATGTGTGTATGTGTTTGGAAGTGTTTAATCTTCTTTTCTTTTTGAGGGTTGGAACAGCCATTTCTTTCCCTAGGAAAGAAATCGCTGTTCTGTGGTTTCGACATTTTCAGCGTTCGCTGAATATGTGTCGATGTAACACTGTTCGCTGTTTTCAACATTCGGTGTTATAATATGAACCCCCAACATCTACATTTATGACTTTTTGTGCCACCATCGTATGAGGTGCTTCTGTTTAGATTCATAGATTTCTACTAGGTTAATGACCTAGGGGGGACCTTTCTAAGTCTAGACAAGTTTTCCCTAAAGAATAATGATGTCCTGTATCTAAATAGGACATCGAGAGACAGGCATTTATAAGCTACCTCTGTCCATGGATGCCAGGACTGATGTAAATTTCCTATTCACCATCCACTGGTCTAGGTTGCACTTATGCTGGTTAATAGATGAACTCAGCTTCATATGGTTGGGAAGCCAGTTCCATAGGAGGGGCAGTCTGTAAGACACGTATCTGTCCCTCCAGCATGTTCTGTTTAAGTCATAGACAAAATTCAGGTCCCCAGACCTTGTATTTCTCGTACCGTTTGACTTGCATATATGCAGGAGATTCATAACTGTGGGGTTTGTGGATGCCTTGTAAGGCAGGCATAGATCACTCCTCAGCAATATATAGCAGTCTGAGTAGAGGGAAAGAGCTTTAAGGTGCTCTGCATAAGACAGGTTTGTTACACCTTGTATTCTTTTTGTAAGGAACCTCTGAGGTCGCTCTAGTTGCTGCATATACTAGGTCAGACACATACCAAACACAGCATTGTACTCTATGATTGGTCTGATAAGGGTGGAGTACAGTGGGATAATGACCTCTTTGGACCTAGATGCCATGCTCTTACTTATAAGTTCCACAACATAAAAGGATTTCCTCACCACTGTAGTCATATGGTAATCGAAGGTAAGGCTGCTGTCTATGTGCTTACCCAGAGCCCTGATCAATGGGTTGACTCTTAGGGGTGTATTATCAACATGATAATTAGTCGGGATGGTTGACTTCCCAAAGGGTACAATTATGCATTTCTTAGCATTGAGTTTAAGACCATGGTTAGTCATAGACAGACCTTCTTGAAGAATGCTGGTGTCTGCACGGGAGTTGATGATAACCCTTAGCTTGCAATCATCTGCGAACTTAGTCAACTTTAAACCTTCAACATTTGTTGTTTCCATTTCAGAGAAATACATGCCAAAAAGGAGTGGGCCCACTACTGAGCCCTGGGAGGCTCCACTAGTGACTGGCCTCTTGGTGGAGGTGACTTCACCTATTCTGACCTCCTGGTCCTATCAGTGAGACAGTTGGCTATCCATTGGGTGATAAAAGGTTTATACCTAAATTAATGAGCTTGTCTGCAATGCCGGAGTGTGGTATTGTAGCAAAAGCCTTGGCCAGGTCAAGGTAAGCTGTGTGCACAGTCTTACTTTTATCCAATGCTTTGGTGACTCTCTCAAAATTGTCCACCAGATTTAATAGGCATGACCTTCTTTTAACAAAGCCAAACTGTAATGAGTCCAGCATTTGCAGGTTACTTATATACTCATTTATCATGTCCGTGATGATCTTTCCATGGCCTTACATATGTTGCTGGTAAGACTTATGGGCCTGTAGTTACCTGTATCAGTGTTACTGATCTTTATCATATAGATAACTTTTACATTGATGATGGAATGAAGGACAACCAGTCTGAATAAAAAGGGAGAATTTATTTTTATTAGATAAGGAGCATATCACCCACTCCCCCTTATCCTATCTAATAGGTTGGCAGTGGTTCCTTATCAGTCACCATCCTACTTCCTCTTATCTACCTCTATAGTACTCAATGTATGTCCAATGCATTACTGAATTATCTGCTTTTGGTTCCATAACTTAGTAGAGAGAGTTACATCAAAAATACTCTCAGGAGAAAAGTACTTCACATTTCTCTACATCAGTCAACTACAGGCCCTATACTAACTCCTCATGAATGCTCTGATACATCATCTTATACCTCAGCCATATCCAGCTTCTTCCCCGGTGTTTAATCTTTTATTCCTTCCGGCCTGTCATAACCTTATATCTTGATATAAGTCATACTTTACAAATAGTACTAGCTATGTTCAAAGTCTAGGTTTTGTTGTCATGATGTAACAAATTTGTATTTTCTTACGTATACTACATTTTGATTACTTGATACTTTATTGATTATTGTACGTCTTGCATTAAAATTTACTGTTACTCATGGAGCTTTCTCCCCGGGCCTCTGCTGAAAAAGGACTTATGTCCAGTTGGGCTTTCCTGGTAAACAAATGTTAAATAAATAAAATAAATAAATAAATCAATATCCCTCTGTATTTGGAATCTGATTCTCTTTTATTTCACTTAGGTTTTCCTTTGTTTAGGGTGTTTGAAAGTTTTTTGTTTGTTTGTTTTACCTCCAGTTTAAGGGCTACAAGAATTCACGAAGGTGAAAGTTGAAAGTTAACCCCTTTCCTTGTTTTATGTACTTGAAATATTATAAGCATGCATTTTATCCATATGTTTGCTTATTCCATTTATATCTACTTCATTGTCTATTAACTGGAACATCTTTAGTGCTTTACTTGTTATCAGTGCAACAACAGCCTGTGGGTTACAAACTATTAATAGTAACTGATGTCACAGGTTCATTTAAAGACACATGTAGAAGGACTACAAATGACATTAGACATTTGATACTAGATAATTTGAATTATAAAGGGAAAGGGGAAAATTAATTATTAAAGACTGAGCCTAGTGATCCATGTGATTAAAATGCCTTGCACACTGAACAGGTATAAAACCATAAAATATTTGATTTAATGCTGATGGGTATATTACTACCTGGGTACAAAACTAGATTACTAAATAGTCATTTGTTATCAAAATGAAAAAACATATGACTACTCAATTCTATGTTAAGTGAGGAGTTCCACAGGACTCTGCCCCTGGACCATACCTGCATATTCATAGCATAATTATCCTTTATGAAAAAGTCTTGGTGCTCAATATATGCTAATGATGCAAAAGTGGATGAGGTTATAGCAAATGTTGATGAACACAATTCTCAACACATATTATGTTCAGGGTTACAGCATCTTAATTTCAGTATCAATAAGTGAACAGTAGCCCATTGTGAAAGCAGTAGCAATGAGTACTCATGCAATTAACAAAATGTCTTGGCTGAGATGACACACTTCTGTAACATGAGTGCCTCTGTAACCAAATGAATGTTAATGTTAGGCTGATCACAGGAAAATGTTTTATACAATGAGAAGTAAATCTTATGTTCAGTCACCTTGAAACATAGCGATGTTTTTTTTCCATTACAGAAATATTTAGTAAAGCCCCAAACTGAATACTAAGCTCCATTCTGTTCTACTGTGTGAGCAATATCCCTAGAGGTTGAAACATATAAAATGGACTGAAGCAGAAGTGGACCTATAACTTAAGTGGGAACCTGCAATGGTTCAACCCCAACTTTGTGGATGATAAGACTAAAATAAAATAGCACATGAAAAGATGCAGATTTTTTTGGGTACCAAAACACTTTATTCCATGGGTACAAAATAAACCTCCAATTAGCACTTTCATCTCAATCAAAAGAACTTAGAGACTTCTTCAGACAGAGGTTCTAACAACTGTCCACCTTTTTAAAACACTCAAAAATTGTCACATGACAACGATTAATAATATGACATCATCACTTACTTTCTTAAAGAAATACATAAAACTATTATGGAATACATTTAAAAACTTAAACATTTTCTAAAAAAATCAAATAAGCTCACAAAATAATTAATGTTTCAACCTTTTTCTTTTTAAATACATAATAAACTCTTCTCTATTATTTAGTCCTGGTGGGAAACAGGCATCCAACTTGACTTGTCAACGATACTCAAGCCATCCTAGTTATTCTTCTATATTTATTATACTTTGGATGTTAGGCAAAGTCTCCAAGACTATGAACTTATAATTCATCTTACAACCTTTTTACTTGTAATGTTTGCTCATAACATTTTTCTCATCACCATTTTGTATTACATACTTATGTTCGTAAATCCTTCTGTTAAGCTCACGAGTAGTTCACCCCACATAAAAGGATTTACACTCTAGACATAGAATGAGATAAATAACATTCTTAGATCTACAACTAAAAATTCCTGGTATATGAACTTTACTGCCCCCACCTCTAACTGACTTCCTTCAGTATATAAAAAATTGCACATATTACAATTATAACATTTCACCATTCCTTTCTTATGTACCACATTTATAGTTTTATTCAATTTTCCTTGGAAATAATTTTTAAAACTTTTTGCGTTCTTTTGAACAAAACAAGGGGCTTCTCCTATCTTGTTAATAAGCTCACTATTTGATTTAAAAATACCCCAATTATTCCTAATAACACTTTTAATGGCTTGAGAATCTACACTATTATGTACTGCCATTGAGGTCTTATATTTAAACATATCTCTTTTACCATCATCTATGATGTCATTCTGTTTTCTTTGATCTACTTGTACTTCTAATAAATTCTTCACTTCATGAACTGGGTATCCCCATACTTCCATTTTATCACAGAAAAGTTTTGCTTTTACTAAAAAATCCTCATTATTTTTGGTTAGTCTACTTATCCTGTTTAACTGCCCTTTTACTATATTCATTTTAGTTTTCTTAGGGTGCATGCTTGAATAATGTGGATACATATCATTCTGAACTTCTTTTTTATAAATTTTAGATGTTAACTTATTGTTCTGTTTATATACTGTTATATCCAAAAAAACGAATTATTTTATCATCATACTGATAGGTAAAATTCAAATACATATTAACATTATTTAAATACTCTATAAATTCTTCCAATTCAAGTACAGATCCTCTCCACACTAAAAACAGGTAATCAATAAACATAACAGTTTAACAATGTTCATACTGTATCTACTTTCAATAATATTTGTTAATTCCCAACCATGCATAAACACATTTGCATAACTAGGGGCTAAAGCTGCCCCCATCGCAACACCATTTGTTTGAACATATATGTCTTCATAAAAGGACAGAAAATTATAACCAAGAACAATTTCTATCATTTCTATCAATAGACCAATTGTATTAATAGAAAACATTTTTGTTCTTAAAAGTTCAGATCTCACAATTTCCATCCTTTCATCATTCGGGATCACAGTATATAGTGACTTGACATCTAAGGTCACTAACAAATCTGTGTCTGTAATAACTAATTCTTCTACTTTATTTAAAAAAATCATAGCTATCTTTTATATAAGTAGAATTTTTAACTATAACTTTTTGTAAATGTTTATCTACAAACACAGAAAGACCTTCTGTTTTACTGTTCGCACTAGCCACTATGGGTCTGGGGGGGGGGGTCATCCAAATTTTTATGGATCTTTGGTATACCAAAGATCCTACTCAGCTTGGGGTTATTATTTACTAAATTTCTTGAAGTTATGGAATAATTGCGAAGTTAAGGATTCAGTGTAGAAACACAGGTTATATCACAGCATGATGGAAAAACTAGTCCCCAGAGTAAGGAGAAAGAAGAAGAGCAGGAGACATCTGAAGAAAAAATATGGACAATGGGAAAGAAAAGGAGATTTAATATGGTGCATATTTATGCAAAGGAGAAAGCAAACTAATCAATGCAGAAAGAGCAGCACCAAAGATATACAGGCAAAGATATCTAGATATGGAAAAGTTTACAATACAAAAAAATAAGAAAACAAAGAGGAAAAGTAGAAAAGAGGATAAGTAATGAAGAAGTTAAAGAAATAGAAACCGAAGTTATGGATTACCTGCAAAATGAAGGATTTAGTGCAGAAAATGGGTCTATATTAAATAAGTGAACGCTTAAAAAAGCGAAAGCTTATTCATTAACCCTAGTTCAGTGAATGCTGAAAATGCTAAACACTTGGAACAGCAATTTTTTTTCCCAGGGAAAAAAATCGCTGTTCCGCAAAAAAAAAAACAAAAAAAACATAACATTAATTAATGTGGGGGGCTGTGGCCCCCATACTCCCCTACTTAAATATACCAACTCCAAGATCGCACCACAGTGGAGGAAACGGCAAACTCCCAAAACCGGCCCAGCAATTTTTTTCCCTGAGAAAAAAATTTGCTGTTCCGGGTGTTTGGAATTTTCAGCGTTCGCTGAAATAGGGTCGATGAATCAGTGTTTGCTTTTTTAAGTGTTCACTGATTCAATATAGACCCTAGAAATTTTAACTCGGATAACAACACAACAGGATAGAGCAATGGGTACCCAAATTAAGGAGAAACCAGTGGAGCAGGAAGCATCTTATCAGTTGAAACATGAAGATACTTTGGACTGTCCCACAGGAAACCAGTACAAATGTTCAGTTGGAGCTATACAGCAAGGGAAAGAACAGGAAACTGTGGCAACTCAAACACAGTCAATGTTGTGGAGTGATAGGCCGGTGAGTTCCCATATGAAAGAGCAACAGATGACACAGGGAGAAACTGAAAAGAACATGGCACAGGAAGATACTCTGGAATGTTCTATAACATGCCCACAGGAAATGGAGAACAAAGAATGTGCCCTCAGTTTAGAAGAAAATGATCTAAGAGAAGAGTTCCTTGATTTACTAGAGATGGATAGACATATTAAGATCAATGAAAGAAATAGACTGCAGAAGGTCAATGAAACCCAAAAAATTAGACATCTAATAAAACAAGTTGACACAGTAATTAGGACTGTCCATAGAGATTCATGCAATATAACAGAAGTAAATAGGATACATTACTGGACAGCCAAATTAATAACAGATAAAAATTCTACCACAAGAACACAGGGTAGTAAGAGAAAGGACAGGTATAAATCAAATGCCATCATGGAAGTACTGAATAGAGAAAACTATAAAACAATTAAGACAAGAAGTGTCACTGTTAGAATAGTATAGAAGAGGGAACAGATCAACAAAAATACTTAGACATGATAAAAGCAATGCGAGTATTATAATGGATCAGGATTTATCGTGCACTATTGCAAATAATAAACTAAACATATCAGCACAGACAGAAAAACTTAGAAAATGCAAATATAAATGAATATAAAGGAAAAGTACAAAATAAGCAATTTATTGAAGACCCAAAAATGTTTTATAGAGAATTGGGAAACAAGGTAAAAGGAAGTGAAAGACCACCAAAAAAAGAAGAAATAGATACATTTCGGAGAAATATTTATGAAGATCCTGTGGAGCATAACAAAGATGCTAAATGGATAGAATACGTAAAAGAAAGAATAAGAAATTCAACTGTACAGGATATGAAATGGGATGAAGTAATGGCCAGAGAGATTGAAACAAAGTTAAGAAAAGCCTCCAATTGGAAAACCACAGGCCCAGATACAATACTTAACATCTGGCTAAAAGTATTAACATCTTTGCATGAAGATTTAGCCATGAGTAAGTACTATTTATATGTGCACCCCAAACAGACACCAGCCTGGCTAACAACAGGAAAAACAATGCTCCTACTTAAGAGTGAACCTGCAAGCTACCCTAAAAACTATAGACCAATAACTTGCCTTCCAATGACGTACATACACTGCATTGATGCTAACAGAGTTTATAGTCATCTAGAAGAAAACTCAATTATGGCAATAGAACTGAAGGGTAATAAAAGAAAGTCATATGGAACAAAGGATCATTTGTTGTTAAATAAAGTCATAATGAAGAACTGTAAAAAGGGGAAGAATCTAAGTATGGCATGGCTAGACTACAAAAAAGCATTTGACAGTATCCCACATTCAGGGGTAAAAGAGTGCTTAAAAATGTATAAGATACACTCTACAGTGAAACTACATCACAGCAACCATGAAACAGTGGCAAACTACTATGCAGTTAAGCCATGCTAAAGGACAAATTATTATTCCAAGGATAAAATTCAAAGGGAGATATTCCCGGGTGACTCTCTGTCACCATTGCTCTTTTGTTTTGCCCTTAACCAATTAAACTATCTGCCTAACAGATTAGATCATGGCTATAATTTGGCTCCCAGAAAGCAACAAAGTAAGTAAGTTCATAGGATGATACTAGGCTATTGACCTGGAGGCCCTTATAAGCCTAGCCAAGAATTTTGCCTATATTCTCTCAAAGTCAGCACCTGTTTTCCCTGTCCAGCAGGGACACAGGTGGGATCCCAGGGGTATATTTTCTGTTTCCCATCCAGTCATCCAGGTTCCTCTTAAAGAGGGCTAGAGAGGTACTCTGCCTGACATGGAGAGGGAGTCTATTCCACAGATGGGGGAGTCTTTTGGACACAAATCTATCCCACTAACAAGTTCTATTAATGTCACAGATCAGGTTAAGGTCTTGCATGTGAGTTGTGTGAGTGGAGTTTGTCTTACAGATATGCAGCAATTCCATCAAGGCTGGGTCTGAAATGGCCTTGTATGCCAGACACAGATCATCTCTGAGCAGTCTGTGCGAGACTGAGTAGAGGGACAGGGCTTTTAGCCTATCTGTATAGGATAGGTGTTTGAGACCTTGGATTTCCCTGGTCAGGAACCTCTGTGGTCTCTCCAACTGCTGCATGTGCTTGGCAAGGTAAATGCTGAAGGGGGCATTGTATGCGATAATGGGTCTGATAAGGGAGGAGTACAGGGATGTTATAACCTCCTTATTCCTGGATGAAATACCCTTATTTTTGAGGTGGGCCATGTAGAAAGCCTTCCATACAGTGGAGGTGATGTGGTGGTCAAAAGTGAGGTTGCTATCAACCTGGGTGCCCAAGTCCCTCATGACCGATTGCATGCTTAGCACATTGTAACTAATGTGATAATTAGTGGGGATAACATTTTCCCCAAAGGAGATGATGCATTTCTTGGCATTCAGTTTGCAGCCATGCTTCTGGCACCAGTCATTAGTTTGGGTAAGGCCCTCTTGGAGGATGTTCACATCACTAGGGGAATTTAAGACAGCGCCCAGCTTGCAGTCATCTGAAAACTTGGTCAGGCACAGACCACTAGTTTTGACTTGCACCTCAGAAAAGTATATCCCAAACAGTAGAGGCCCCAAGACCAGTCCTTGGGATACACCACTCATTATGGGTCTACTACTAGAGGTGACTCCTCCTACTTTGACTGAGTGGGTTCTATCAGTGAGCTAGTTAGCTACCCATCTGGTAACATATGGGTTGATGCCTAGCTGGGAGAGTTTATCTATTATACTCGAGTGGGGAATAGTATTAAAGGCTTTGGCTAGATCAAGGGCAACATCTTTCCCTCATCCGTGGCTTTGGTGACTGTTTCAAAGAAGATGACCACGTTTAACAGTCATGATTTCCCTTTGACAAAATCAAACTGTGTGAGGTTAAGCGTTTGGAGGTTGCCAATGTCCTTGTTTATAAAGATCCATGATAATGAATTCCATGGCCTTGCAGATTAGGCTAGTTAGGCTGATGGGCCTATAATTGCCTGGGTTAGTAGACACTCCACCTTTGTGTAGAGAGATGACAGTGGCTGTCCTCCATTCAGTTGGGATGAAGCCGGTGCTCAGGCTTTGGTTGAATAGGGTGAGAGCTCATGCCTGAATTCATGTAGGATACAGCCAGGGATGTTATCGGGTCCCATGGAGACTGTATTTTTTGCCTTTGAGAGGGCATTAAGGACATGCTCCCTGGTGATGAGGAGAGGGGGCAGGTGCTGGGGATGTCCTGGTTTACTGATGGGGGGGCAGGGGGGTGAAGTTTTCACTGAACCTGTCTGCCAGCAGGTTGGCTATATCTATGACTATTGGATATGAATATCGGCTCTGACTCGACCAACTTTTCTAGCTCGAAGTCTTTTATTGACTGGTCTAAGCAGGTATCCCATGGTGCAATGCTCCATTTCCTCAGATCTAGTTTGCTGTAGAAGTCTTTCATATCTCATGCATACACAACATCAGAGAAAAAGAATAAGCTCAAGCAAAGGGAATTCTGTAAATAACAACCTAACCTCCAGATCCTCCAGGAAGGGGGAAAGGTGGGAGGGTATGTAAGAATGTGAGGCGAGATGGACTACATACATCGAATGTTATAGTGAGTACATAACTTTTTGATGTTACGCAGTCCTATCTCACCTACATTCTTACCCGTGGGACAGCGTCCCTAGCACCTACATCCTGGGTGGCTCATAGGAAAATACTCCTGAGGGTACTGTGGAGCCAAAGGATGCCCTGCCCCTGGAAACCATGTCCAATTTGTAATGAGAAACAAATGTGTGAGGGGAAGCCCAAGTAGCCGCAGCACATATATCATCCATCGACAACCTGGCTTGATAAGCTGTGGAAGTAGAAACAGCCCGAGTACAATGAGCCTTTACCGGAAATGGCAGATCTTTTCCTCCCACATGGTAAATGAAAGAGATGCAACTAGATATCCATCTGGAAGTAGTGAACTTAGAGACCGGGGAACCAATTTTGTTTATCGAAAAGGAGACAAATAATTGGTCAGACTTCGGACATCTTTTGTTCGGTGCAGATAGAAGCATAACTGTCTGTGTACATCCAGCTGATGAAATTTAAATTCTGCCTTGTTAGAAAAATGAGGAAAGAATACCGGCAGCTCAATGGATTGGTTAAGATTAGACGCAGAAGCCACTTTAGGAAGAAAGGAAAGGTTCGGTTTAAGAGAAACTCTGTCCTTGTGGAAGATTAAGTAAGGAGGTTTGACAGAAAGGGCCTGAATCTCTGAGACTTGCCTTGTTGAAGTGATTGCTATTAAGAAGGCTGTCTTCCAGGTCAAGAATTTCAACTCATAGGTAGCTGCAGGCTTGAAAGGTGGTGAAGTGAGGGCTTGTAGAACACAATTGAGATCCCAGGGCATGACAGGTTCGGAGACCGGAGGACAGAGTAACAGAGTACCCTTCAGGAAAGCCTTGCAGAGTCTATGAGCCATGAGACTAGATTCATTAGCCACATGGAAATTAGATATCACTGCCAATTGAACTTTGAGAGTAGCTGATGCGGAACCCTGATGGAAAAGCATAGACAAAAATTCCAAGACTGAGGCAATTGGAGCTGTGTAGGGATCAATCCCTTGGGTATGCGCCCAAATAGAAAACCTCTTCCATTTACTAGAATTTTTATTTTGCTTATTTTATTTTACATTTGTTGACCGGGATAGTCCGACTGGATGCATGTCCATTTTCAGCGGTGGCCCGGGGAGAAAAGCTCCAAGGGTAAGCAGATACAGCATTACAGACTATTTACAGAAATTACATAAGTAAGCAAGTTAAACAAGTTCCACAGGTTACAGTTAATCCTGAGCACAAGTCAGGATTAAATTAAATTACACAGTAAACTGGTTAACAGATTTTTACACATTCTAGAGAGAGTTAGCCAGGCTTGATACATTGACATAGCCAGTTAAGTGACAAATGTTGTTTGAGTCTAGTTTTAAATTGACCTAAGGTGGAAAGTAAGGTAATATCAGCTGGAAGAGAGTTCCAGGATCTACTTACAGAGTTTGCAAAGAGAATAAATCCTCCTAGTAGATGGTTTATGAGAGGAGGATAAAATGTGAACCACTGCCAGTGAAAAATTATGAAGCCTAACTAACGATGGAAGTGGAGCAGCCAGGCTGTCAACCTGAGTGTCATCAGAGAGGGGTGGGACTGTCCCGGCATGTGTGTCAGTAAATCAGGTTGAGGGTCCAGAATTGTTCACTGATGAATCTCAACTACATTTTAACCATGTTTAGTATATGTCACCATATTTTAAAATTGTACTATGCTCTACAGCTGTTTTATATCTGTTTTCTTCTTGTCTTGCGTCCTTAACCAGACTAATGTCTATATTTAAATGCTATTTTTTTTAACTGTATAATGCAAATAATACTTAATGTGGAGCTTTTCTCCCCAGGCCTCCTCTGAAAACGCACCTGTGTCCAGTCGGACTCTCCTGGTCAACAAATGTAAATAAATAAATAAATAAATGACGTTTGTGTATGTGGTATTACTGACCACCAGTTCAGAGCAGATTTGGGTGTTGCCTTTGAGATTGCGGACATGTGTGAAGAAGGCCTTGTTATTATCCTTGGTGGATGTGGCCAATTTGGACTTGAAGTTAGCCTTAGAGGATTTTACTTAGTAACCTTATTTGCTTGTTCTGACAAAGGAGAGATTGCTTCCAACTTGTCACCTGCTCCTTCTTGGCCCTGGACAGCATTTTTTTCCTTCTGTAATAGAGTTTGTTTATTGCTACTGTCCACCAGACAGGTTTACTCTTCCTTGAGGAAGATGATTTGGTCCTGTCAGGTATTGCTGAGTCCATAAAGCTATGTAGGTGCTCATATAGATTTTTTGGTTTAGGCTTGGACATTAGTACTAGTTCCAACTGAAGGGATGGTGGCTGCAACGCTTCTTATACCTGCTGTGAGGAGACTGTAGTCAGCTTTGGAAAAGTTTTTTCTTTTGACCCTGACAGGGGGGGGGTCACAGGAGAAGGTGACTTCAAAACTGATCACTTTATGGTCAGATCTTACCAAGGAGGATGACACTGTAGGGGTGTTACAGTGGTTACTCGTGTTGGTTAGGACCACGTCCAGGATATTTTCACCTCTCATAGGTTTGTCAACCAGATGATCAAATGCATTGACATTGACGAAGTCGAGGAATCTCTAGGCATTCATGTTTGGGCTAGAATAGATCTTACACTCTACTGTTGGGTTTTTAAAGTTACCCAAGGATCAGGGGTTGAATCTTGATGGATTCAAGTAAGTCCAGATAGGTTGAGTGGGTGTCCTGAGTCATGGTTGGGGGTCTGTAGCTAGCTATTATTTGAATAGGTGTTTTGTCAAAAGTTAACTGCACTTAGTCTCTCCTGTGCATCATACCATTTGACCAGCCTGTAGCTGTGTATGTCTTTGATAAATATTGAAACTCCACCTCCTTTGGCTTTGTCGTCCTCCATTTAGGGTCTGAAAGTATGGTAGGATGAGTAACCTGGAAAGGTTGGGTTGCTCTCCACAGCTTTGTTTCAGTGACTACACAAATGTCGACATCCTCCAGGAAAAGGAATGCTTGCAATGAGTGCAGTTTCATGCTTAGACTCCTAGCATTTAGCATGACTTTTAAATCTTGTTTATAAAAATGTTTCATGTTGGTAATTTTGTGCTCATGACTTTGCCTAAAAAAGGCACTATGGGAGAGGCAAGAACCGTTGCCAGAAGCCTAAAGACCAGGGGAGACAGATGAAGGCCATCTCTGGCAAAGCATCATGGTCTGTCAATCATGTCCTCCCAGGCTGTCAGGCACTGGATCCCCTTGGAATGACACCAGAAACTAAGCCAATTGTTAAACTCAATCATTTTCTGTTTGTATTGAGGTATCATTCTGGATGATGTTAGGATGCTGCTTAAGGCTAGGGACATACCTGCCTGGGACACATATTCAGTGAGCTCAATCATGTCTCTCTTCATATAGTCCAGAGAGGTATGTCTCAAGTCATTCACACAAACATGGACTATGACACAGTCATAACAGTACCTGTTGTTAAGAGACTTGAGTTTGTGCATGATATGGTGGATTCTAACACCTGACAAGCAACTTACTGTGACTTTCTCCTTGTCTAGCCTGGTGATGGGCACATCTGTGTGTCTCATGATCGAGTCTCCTATGACTAGTATGTTGTGTTTGTGGTTGGGCCTTAGAGGCTGTGAGACAGACGTGTACTATGTGTGATGCTTGGTGCTGTGGGTTGTGATGTGCATGTGTGTTTTTGCTTAGGGGTCTCTTTTGTTTAGATATGTTTTTGTTAAGAACTCCCACATATGTAGGAGTGTGTTGTACAGATGTTGGTGGTGTTAGAGGTGTGGTGTCCTTAGTGTTTGTGTGGACAACCTTCTCAGTGCCAGATGTACTGGCTTGTGACTGAGACAGAAAGGATTCTAGGTTCTTAATGTGATTGCATTTCTCACATATTGTGCTCCTAGGTGGTAGCAGTAGAGGGTTGTCTGTGTATATAAAGCAGTTGCTACACTGTCTCAGGATGCCCATATCAACCAAACTAGCAGGAGAAACCATAGTAAATTGTCCGTCCATGGTTATCAGAATATGTGGAAGAGAAGTCAGGGATAGTAGAGTGGGCACTACCTGAGGAGAGTACCTATAGGTGTGAGTAGGGCTGGATAAAATCAATACAGTAGCTGCAGGTGAAGGCTTCACTCATATAGGAGTGCTGGTAAGGGAAAAATGCAACTGAGATAACTTGCAAAGGGTTAAAACAGCACAGCGGCAGTGAGCAACAGGCAAACAAGCACAAACCCATGCAAATTCTGGGTTTAAATACCACAAAAACTAAAGTGAAATAAAAACACTGGAATTGACCAATCAACCCTTGTCCCTGAGCTCTTAGCTCAACATCCTATGCCAGACCCATTCCAACTAGTTCACTTACTCCCACTAAGAGCAGGCAGGCCCTGGGCAACACTTGATGGCATAGCAGGAAACACAGGAATCACACAAACAGATCTGAATATACAAAACCTGTAACCAGACTATGCTTAAGATATTTAAACTCTGTTTAGGTCAATTTAACAGGAGAACAGATACACACTTACATATAACAGCAGCAAACAAGAGCAAACTGATTTAAACAAATTAACCAATTAACCAATAAAAAACTTACCCCTGTTCCAGCAGTCTTCAATCAGACAAGTTCTAACTGCACACTCCTGCCACTAGGGTGCAGGGGAACTTTCACTGAAAAAGATGGCCTGGATTAGTGCTCAAGTTATACAAACAAAGCTGGGTTCAGCAGGTCTGACTCTAGCTTTGTTTGCATAACTTGAGCACTAATCCAGATCATCTTTTTTGGAGAAGGTTCCCCTGCACCCTAGTGGCAGGAGTGTGCAGTTAGAACTTGTCTGATCGAAGACTGCTGGAATGAGGCTCAGTTTTTAGCTTTTCATTGATTAATTTGATTAAATCAGTTTACTCATTTGCTACTGTTATATTTAAAAAAATACACTTTATGCATCGCCGCTTAGCTATTGTTAAACTATTCCTGGCACCATAAAGTCTGCTCTTCAAATTTTCCCTTAGAACTAGCCAGTTTTTTTGTTTTAGCACTCAAATCTATTTCTTTGAACTAAGCACTTGTTCAAAACTCATTGTAAGCACTAAATAAGCTACAAATTACTACAGCACTCAACTTTCCTCACTTGTCTAGAGGAAAACAGTTTTTAGTAGTTAATAAATAAGCACCTATCCGGGCATGTCTAAGTGTCAGCTCCCGGTGTTTTTTCCTGTCTACCTGATGAATCTGGGTGTCTTGGGGCACTGCAGCAGTTGTCTCATATACACAGACAACCCTCTCCTCCTACCACCCAACACTACAACCTGTGAGAGATGCATTTATATAGCCAAATTGGAAGCAAAGCTGTCTTCACCCAAGACTGGACTAGACAGTCAAGAGGAGAAGGTAAACACTTGCACCACATCACACTCATCACATAGTCCCTCAAAACTTACACCACCAAAACACACACATAGCAACAAAACACACACCTACATTAGTGGAGGCTCTCAATAAAAATCTGCTCAAGCAACAGAGACTTCCAAAGCAGAAACACATGCAACCTCCAGTCCCCCAACACAACCTAAATGAACATAGCCCACAAACTCAGTGCGCCACTCAACCACAGCCCATAAGGCATAACAACGTGCCCAACACTCTACTCATAGGTGATGCTATAGTTAGGCACACTGATGTTCAACTCACCCGGCTAAACAAGGAGAAAGTTACTGTCGGCTGCCTGTCTGGTGCCAGGATCCACCTCAAAACACACACACTCAGGTCACTCCACAACAAGTAGAAATATGACTCTGTCATTGTCCATGTTGGTGTGAATGACCTGAGACATACCTCCCTGAACTACATGAAAAGAGACATGGAGGAGCTCTCAGATCTTATAGCCCAGGCAGGTATGACCCTAGCCCTGAGTAGCATCTTGCCATCACCCAGAATGATACCACAGTACAAGGACAAAATGATTGACTTCAACAATTGGCTAAGCTTCTGGTGTCATTCTAAGGGGATCCAGTATCTGTCTGTCTGGGATGTCATGACCGACAGATCACGATGCTTTGCCAGAGATGGCCTGCACCTGTCACCCTTGGGATTCTGGATACTGGCTAAGGCTCTTGCCACCCCTAAAGTGCCTTTTTTAGGTAAGGTTCAAATGACAAATTCACCACCATAACAGGTACAAGCAAGCAAAATCTGAGGGTAATGCTACTCAATGCTAGAAGTCTAAACCTCAAAAATGCATTCACTTGAGGCACTCCTTAAAATGGAGAACATCGACATCTGTGCAGTGACAGAGACCTGGTTCAAGGCTTCAGAGAACACCCCTGCATTACCGGGCTATGATTCATATCACACCTTCCGGCCACCTAACCTGGACCGAAACACTAAAGGTGGAGGCGTGTCCATATTCATTAAGGATATCCACACCGCCACGCTAGTTGCTCACCATAATGCATCTGAGATTATCCAAGTGCAACTAACTCTGGGCAAGACTGCAATCCAAATTGTAACTTGCTACAGATCCCCCACCATGCCCCAGGATTCCAACTCCTCCTTTCTTGATACACTGGAAAATATTATGGTACAACCCAACACCCTAATAATGGGTGATTTCAACGACCCCACCATTAACTGGGAAAACTACTCATGTACTAACTCTTTTGCTCAATGTTTTCTGGAATTCATAAATTCCAATGCCTTGGAACAACGTTTCCACACCCCCACCAGAGGCAGCAATATCCTAGACCTGGTCATTACCAACATGGCCGACTGGTGTTCCACACCAGAGGTCAATTCCTCGTTGGTCAGATCTGACCACAAGCTAATCAGCCTAGACATCCACCCCCACCCCCCATTAGGGAAACCACCATAAATAATTTCTCCAAAGCCAACTTCTTAAGACAGAAGTGGCAAACTTCACGACACCCATGCAGATGGACAATAGAGGTACGACTGCTGAATCCTGAACAAATGCACTTTATAAGCACTTGCACGAGTGCATGGATTGTGCTATCCCTAACAGAACCAAGATGCTATCCTCCAAATAAAAGGAAGCCAATCTGGTGGTCCCCTGCCATAAACAAACTCTACAACAGAAGAAATAAACTGTTGCAAAAAAGAGTAAAAATCTCATGAGTGGAAAAACTCCCTGGTCAGCCTCAGTAAGAAGCTGGGATCCCTCATAAAATCCTCCAAAGCTAGTTATGAAAACAAAATCGACACTGATTCTAAAGACAACCACAAAGCATTCTATAACTATGTCAATAATCTCAATGGCAACACTCAGATCTGCTCTGCGTTACAGTACAATGGCACTAAATATACAGAACCAACTGATATTGCCAACATCCTGACAGATAGGTTCAGTGCTAACTTTACCCCACCCTCACCCCCTAAAGGGCCCATCTCTATATCAGAAGAATGCAAAGTTCCCGTAATCACGTCTGCACAGGTAAAAACCACACTCTCCAAAGCCAAGAACACAGCATCCATTGGACCTGACAACATCCCAGGCCCAACAGAATGAAGTGGCACCCCACCTAAGCACCATGTTGAATCATAGCCTCACCTCGGGCTTTGTGCCCACTGAATGGCACACAGTGACGGTTATCCTACTCCACAAAGGGGGAGCCACCACAGACCCCGGGAACTACTGCCCCATTAGCCTAATGAGTCTGGTATGCAAGGCCATGGAACATATCATCATGGAACTTATAAACAAAGACATTGGTAATTTCCAAACTCTGGACCCCACCCAGTTCAGGTTTGTAAAAGGCAGATCATGTCTCCTAAACCTGATTGACTTATTTGAAGCAGTCACCAAAGCTGTAGACGAGGGTAAGGTAGTTCACATAGCCTATCTAGATCTCGCCAAGGCTTTTGACATCATCCCCCACTCTGGAATTATAGATAAACTCACTAAACTAGGTATAAATCCCTATGTCACAACAGGGTTGCCAGCTGGCTCACTGACAGAACCTAAACTGTGAAAGTAGCAGACTCCAAATCTGACTTCAGACCAGTGACAAGTGGAGTACCACAATTATGGTAATATGGTAGAAGTGGAAATTTAGTCTGTGCTACAGCAAACAAGGCATTCCAATTTCAGACAGAAAGAGTTCAAATAAGCAGGCACAATAAGCCTTTAACCAGAAACTCCCAGCTCAGAAGGGCAGAATCTACCTTATCCTCCCACAGGAGTGCAGACCACACCTTCTTAATGTAAAATAACTGGCCTGAAGCCCAAGTGCTTAAACCAGAACTAATACACTCTTATAATAACAGACACTAAGCCTTCAATCAGCAACTCCCAACTTAGAAGGATGTAAGCTACCTGTCCTGCCACAACAGAGTAGACCAGAAACCTTCTTAATGTAAAACAACTGGTCTGAAGCCCAAGTGCTTTAACCAAAGGCTTAGAATAACAGTTACAATTTAATCAGGCTACTAACAAGCAGTAATAAATGCAGCACAATAAATACAATAAAGTAGGAAGAAACACAAATACAGTAAAAGCAGATGAATAAAGTGCAATTTTTATATAACAATAGAAAACGGTCAAATTGATTTATACACATTACCCAATTAACCAGTAAAAAAGCTCAAAACTGAGCCCTGTTCCAGCAGTCTTCAATCAGACAAGTTCTAACTGTACACTCCTGCCACTAGGGTGCAGGCTAACCTTCTCCAAAAAAGATGGCCTGGATTAGTGATCAAGTTATACAAACAAAGTTAGATTCAGCATGCCTGAATCTAGTCTATGCTACAGCAAACAAGGCACACCAATTTCAGAAAGAAACAGTTCAAATAAACAGGTACAATAATCCTTTAACCAGAAATTCCCAGCTCAGATGGGCAGAATCTAACCTTTCCTCCCACAAGAGTACAGACCACAAACCTTAAAGTAAAAACTGGCCTGAAGCCCAAGTGCTTAAACTAGAACTAATATGCTTTTAAATCAGCAATTCCTAATTTAGAAGGATGTAAGCTACTTGTTCTGCCACAGCAGTGCAGACCACAAACCTTCTTAATGTAAAACAACTGGTCTGAAGCCCAAGTGCTTAAACCGAAAGGCTTAGAATAACAGTTACAATTTAATCAGGCTACTACCAAGCAGTAATAAATACATCAGAATAAATACAACTGAGTACTGTTAAGAAGAGACAAAAAGCAAAATAAAGTGCAATTTTTTAGTAAAGTGCAAGGAGAGAGGAAGGAGGAGCAGAGGTTAAGAACCAAAGTGGATTGGCCTTCTCAAATGTTCTCTCTGTGTTAAGTAGAGTGAACACCAGACTGGGAAGGGTGTCCCAGATCAAATTTACAGAAGGGATGGGCAACTGCAAAGCCACCAACTATAACAACTCTACAAGAATAGGGTGGGAGGGAGGGGGGAAAAACAGTTTTAGGACAGATGAGAAACATAAAACAATGCAAGAAAATAAATAAAATAATTCAGTCAGGCAAACAATAATTCAGTCAGGCAGAATTAAGACAATACAGAACTCTAAAAGTTTAAAATGCCAAGAAATATACTTATCAATCAGCGATATATTTCCAGATTGTTTGAGAATCACACCAGGAGTTTCCAACAGTGTATGCAAGACTTTACAAACAGAAACTATTTTTAAATCAGCAAGCCTTGAAGCAATCAGATAACACAAAAGCTGTTAGACCAGTTTTATAAACTCCACCTCAGAAATAGGTGGTAAGCAGTTTCAGGACAGATGAAAAACATAAAACAATGCCAGAAAATATATAAAATAATTCAATCAGGCAAACAATAATTCAGTCAGGCAGAATTAAGACAATGCAGAACTCTAAAAGGTTAAAATTCCAAGAAATATACTTATTGATCAGCAAAATATTTCCAGATTGTTTGAGAATTACACCAGGAGTTTCCAACAGTGTATGCAAGAATTTACAAGCATAAACTATTTTTAAATCAGCAAACCTTGAAGCAATCAGATAACACAAAAGCTGTTAAACCAGTTTTATAAACTCCACCTCAGAAATAGGGGGTAAGCAGTTTCAGGACAGATGAGAAACATAAAACAATGCCAGAAAATATATAAAATAATTCATTCAGGCAAACAATAATTCAGTCAGGCAGAATTAAGACAATGCAAAACTCTAAACGTTTAAAATGCCAAGAAATATACTTATCAATCAGCGATATATTTCCAGGTTGAGAATCACAACAGTGTATGCCGGATTTTTGATTGATATACAAACACACACACATACACACACACACACACACACACACACACACACACACACACACACACACACACACACACCTGGGAAAGGCTTGCACAGGTTTACTAGCTATGCTCCCTTCTGCCCAGACTATAAGGTAGTACCAACTGCCATCAGCCACCCTTACTTATCAGCTACTATAAGGCCCTTACCAAAGGGTGTCCAATGTCCAATCTTACTGTGTAATGTTACTATTATACAAATGGTAAATGTGACCAAGACTTTCAAGGCTATTTAGGAGTGGCCTGTACAGTGTCTCCAAATACATATAAAAGTACTCTAAGAGCTTAAATATCTCTACACAAACCCGCCACAATTAAAAGGTTTAAATATATTTAATAATAAATAATAAAAGAACAAGACTATACTCAAACAACACAGTAACTACAGAGTTCAGAATCACAGGAAATATTTTAAAACATCATTGCAGGACAGTCTCAAATAAATACAGAAAACATCTAAACTAATCTTTACTATATTCCTATCTATATCTAAAGGATACTATGCCCTAAATAATTTACAGAGCAAGGTAAATGCAGATGAGAAGTTCGGAATGGATGTTTCTAGATCCAAGATAAGGTACAAAATGCCCCTCTTCCTCTCCGGCAGAGTTCTTAAATTAATATCAGATATTACTGCTGGGTTAGCCTGGATTACATCACTTTTTTTCACCTGCCTTCAGTTCCCAGGCTAACCAGATACTAACATCTCTGTGTTACAAATACTTATCTCTAAGATGTGCAGCTGCTAGGAAGTCACAGAGTAATAAAAACACTTTACATTTTAAAGCTAGTAAATATTTCTGTTTCAAGACATAAGAAAGAAACTTCTAGTGCTAGACATCCTGTCTCCTTCATTGAAACTGAGAGATAAACACACAATCATAAATCACTTTGATTCCAACTTAGTTTTGCAAGTTAATTCTGTATGTTCTAGCTTCTACCATTAAAACATACATTTGCACAGGTATATAGTTTATATACGTTTCTGTTCTTTTCCAGTAACATACACTGTGGTTACATTCTTGAAGCTCAGTACATAACATACAGTTCAACACACACTTCTGCACAGCAGATTAATATACACATAACATATATTTCTCTTACATTTGTAAGACGAGCATATGAATCATATTAATATTAACAAATGACATATGATTATTTACAAAATTCCAGCTAGCTGGGCTGGCAGCATCACAATTCTATATAAATCATATTAATATTTTCAAGTGACATATAATTATTTACAAAATTCCATATAGCTGGGCTGGCAGTGCCACATGGTCCATGAAAAGAAGACAAAAGTAGGACTGAAATTGCTACACTCAGTGACTATAATGTCTTGCATAGAGAGAAACATAAAATCATAAAATATGAAGATTTGCAGGCAGAAGTGAGAGCAATGTGCTTGAAAGATACCCAGACAGTTCCAGTAGTAGTAGGAGCAAGAGATTTTACAAAAAAGAATCTGCAGTTATATTTAGACATGTTACTGATACATGTAACTCTGTACGAATTGCAGAAGGAGTCATTACTGGGCACATTTTGGATGCTGCGATGACCACTTCTGGCTAACATCAAAGATTGAAACAATACTAATTTTATGAACTTTAATCATACTTTGACTTAGGAATGGGCTCCATTCCTGTCATGGTATTAGAAACTCAAAAGACTTAGAGTAAATTAGAAAAAGAAGGGAAGATATCTAGCAATAGCTGTCTCTACTCCCAACTCAGTGACTTTATTAAGTGTAACATAGTCAAAGGCTTGAGATAAGCCTTAAACATATAAAATCAAGGGGACTAAAAATATTTTCACAGCCTGTATCGTGTAATCTCAGCACCTCAGAAGAACTTATTAACTAAAAAATGGAATAGCCAAAAAAGTGAACTCAGGGGTTAGACAGACCTTGGAAGATACGCTTGAAATTAAGCAAATAGGAGGTTTGTTAGTTTGCTCAAGACTCAGAAACAAAGCCAAAATTAATGGAGGTCCCAACTCAGAAATATTTTTCAGACATTACCCTAACACACTTAAGAAAATAATAGAAGAGCATATTTTGCATCAGTATGCATTTTCTGAACTATAACAAGTATGAAACTCCAGTGCTTGGCATTATTGACTGACTTTAATCAGGAAATTTAGATTTGAGCAATACTAAATACTGGGTTGGGAGAATGGCCTAATGGTTAAGGTATTTGCCTTACAACCACAAGGTACAGGGTTTGAATCTCACAGGGGATAACTGGCTAGGCTTAAAATGGCTCGCAAGGACAGTTAGCCTAGTACTAACCTATGAAATCAAACATTTTATGAGGGACAGGACAAAACTATGAGCAAAATCAAGAACAGTCAGCAAAATCAGGGGCAGTTTATAGGTATGCTTGTTAGATTGGGAAACTAAATGGATACCACAAAATGGATCTTAGTCTATGGAATAAGTTATCACAACACATCAAAAAATTGCTGCTTTGGCTAAATTTCAGGCTAGTCCTGATGACTGCATGGAGAAACACAAATTTACACCAGGATTATAATGTACAGCCCTGCCTGATTTAGATTTGAGCAATACTAAATACTTATAAAGGATAGTAAGAACTCTTAAGTGTGTCTGTGGCCAGACATCGTATTGTCCCATGATCTCATATCTTTATTGTTCCTATGTTCCTTTCTTATGTTCTTATTAAATGTATTAGACCATTGCTTTCACAACTGAGACCAGAGTGATGGAGAAGAAATGATGCAACAATAAGTGAGTATTGAATAGCATGTGGATTTATTGCTCAGAAAAAAGTCAGTAGTTTGAAGTGTTGACAAGTTTTTTAAAAAAGAAAAGTGAATATATAAATTCAGTAACTGTATTATTGCAATATAATTTTGGTGATGGTTTTAGATACTTGTTGTTTGATAAACAGTGAGTTCAGTAAAGCTGTGTTAAAAAGTATCATGGCTGATAGCAATTTAAAAACTTGCATCAGTTAAGAGAAAATTATCTGCAATTCTTCACATGCTGTTTATTTTCTGCAACAGAGCTTAGCAAACTAGGTAACACATTATTCATGATAGTTATACTCAGCAGAAGCATAGCTAGATTAAGGTAAATGGGGCAACCAGATGTTAGAGGGCATATTCAGCAGACCCCCCCCTTTTTTTTAATTTTCACTCTTCACTCTTCACTTAAATGGGACAGTACAGCAGTAGAGCATAAGGCCTAGCTCCTCAGCCTAGTGTTGAGGGACACCAAAATGGGTGGCGGGACCAAGCACAGGCACCAAACGAGCCAGTTATGGCTACTGTATTCAGAGCACACTTTTACAATCATGCAATTAAAATAAGTATAAGTTGAGCAGCCTGATACAACCCAACCTCAAGATGCACAGCATTCCTTCCTGATCCCAGCCTGCAGCCTCTACAAGTTTTATTTATACTTACTTCCCATGTGTATTCTGTTTGATACTGTAAAGAACATTGCCTTTCTTTGGTGTTTCATATAACAATCTGTATCCTGTTGAATGCATTTCTGCATTGTTTATAAGTGCTGTATGCAGTATTATATAGAACGTGCAGAAAAACAAGAAGCACGGTGAAACTGCAAAAGCAAAATAATTCTATTTTGTATGGTGCTCCATGCAATGAGCTCTAAGAAAAATATGCATAATTCTGGGGTGTGTGGCTTGGATGGCAAGCTGAAAGCAGCAGAGTTCTTGAACTCTGCAGTCTTCATTTTTTCCTGACAGGATTTTTTAATTTAATTTCAACAACAAAGACCTGAAACTACTAAAATCAGATTCTGGAAGTTGTAAGCTACAAGTTAGTGTAA